>NC_064813.1:49964163-50167031 GCF_023721935.1 Panthera uncia
TGAGAACAAATGCACCATCAGTTATAATTACCTCAGCAAAAAAAGTCACGAGTGTCCCATCACTTCCCAAATATTAAAGCTAAGTAAGAATTAGTACTGTTGAGTGTACAGTTTCATTGTCCTATATTTTACTTTAATTAGCCAAAAGAAATATTGAGTTAATTCTACCTCTCAGACCTATCCATTGATTTTTATGGAAGTGTTTTCTTGTCCTTGACTTAGTAGTCAAGAGATTTTTAGCCTTTAATTATATCCATAGATTAAAAAGCATATACCAATCTATTCCATGGAATGATGTGATTAAGAATGGTTATTGAGGTTGGAATTGGAAAACGCTGCCACTATTTGTAGGACCTTGGGTAAATTACTCAGTTTTCTAAACCTCAGTTTTTACATTTCTACCATGAACATTAATAATTCAAGATGCAAGGTTTGTTTAGGAATATAAAGGCAATATATATGCCAAAGCATCTAACACAGGTGCTATTCAGAGGTGGAAAAACAAATGTTTGAGTAAATGAACATTTCCTATTGATGTATAGCTAACATATAGTATTAAATTAGTGTCAGATGGACAATATAAACATTCAACAATTCTATACATTACTCAGTGCTCATCACAGTAACTGCACCCCCAATCCCTTCATGCATTTCACCCATCCCCTGACCCACCTGCCCTCTGGCAACCACTAGTTTGTTCTCTGTATTTAAGAGGTTGGGCGGTGCTGGGTGGCTCAGTCGGTGGGTTGAGTGTCCAACTTGGGCTCGGGTTATCATTTCACAGATCGTGAGTTCGAGCCTTGTATCAGGCTCTACGCTGGTGGTGTGGAGCCTTCTTGGAATTCTCTCTCTCCCTCTTTCTCTTTGCCCCTTCCTCACTTGCACTCTCTCTCTCTCTCTCTCAAAATAAATAAATACACTTAAAAAAAGAGGTTTTTGTTTGTTTCCTTTTTTCTTGGCTTGTTCATTTGTTTTATTTAGTTTTTAAAGTGCATTTATTTGGGGAGCCTGGGTGGCTCAGTCAGTTGGTCGTCCATCTTCAGCTCGGGTCATGATCTCACAGTCGTGAGTTCGAGCCCCACGTCAGGCTCTGTGCTGACAGCTCAGAGCCTGGAGCCTGCTTCGGATTCTGTGTCTCCCTCTCTCTCTGCCCCTCCCCTTCTCACACTCTGTCTCTCTCTCACTCTCAAAAATAAATAAAAAAACATTAAAAATTGTAAAATAAATAAATAATTAATTAATTAAATAAAGTGCAT
Source organism: Panthera uncia (assembly GCF_023721935.1). Classification (NCBI taxonomy): domain Eukaryota; kingdom Metazoa; phylum Chordata; class Mammalia; order Carnivora; family Felidae; genus Panthera; species Panthera uncia. The sequence continues at coordinate 49,965,420 of NC_064813.1, forward strand.
TTATTTATTTTGAGAGAGAGAAAGAACACGTGAGCCAGGGTGGGACAGAGAGCAGGGAAGAGAGATTCCCAAGCAGGGTCCACACTCTCAGAGTGGAGCCCAATGCAGGTCTTGAACTCAGGAAACGTAAGATCATAACCTGAGTCAAAACCAAGAGTCGGATGCTTAACCGACTGAGCCATGCAGGTGCCCCAGTTCGTTCATTTGTTTTAAACATATGGTGTTTTATAATTAGTTTAATCCATTCTTTCTGTAAGTATTAACCTGTATGTTCATGATTCAATGGACCAAAAACAAAACTAAGTAAAAACTAGTCATTTTATACTACAAAGTTTACATAAACAGACACAAACACATGCATGCACATACACATAGGAAGTATGGGAGTTTCAGTAAATAATGGACTAGTAAATCATTTTTTCTTCTGGACGGTAAACCAAATCTTTTATGAATACCATAAATATTGTGACCTTAAGTCTATGTTTACTTAATAAACTTTAAGTCTTTTAGTTTTTGTATTTTGCGCTTCTTTACTTGTTTGGTTTTTTGGCATTCCTGATACCATATACATTTAAACAATTTTCTTAATTAAAATATTTCTTTTTTATAAACATTTCAAGGTAGACACATCAATCTACGCGCAAACACAAACTTGAAGTAACTCATTGGGCAATTGAAGTAACTAACTTTGAGATATGTAATTCATCCTGTCAAATGCCAGGCACTCAGTTCCCCATGGGCCTGTAGCCTAAGGTTATGAGAATTCGAGGTTTTGAGTATCATCAGGAGCCAGAGGATTACAGAAATAGCCAAGCATTTTCTGCCTTTGCTTCCAGAGAGCCCACATCTACGGTTCCTGTCACAAGGCAAATTTTAGTGACCACTGGAGCCTTTCTAATGGAAATCCAGTGACCTTAAGCATAGGCAGTTTGGCAGCATTAGTATTTGTTCAGAAAGATCTTTGAGTAATTTTGAAGTGATTCAAAACCCTGTAACTTGAAGCCAATTTTCATTCATGTGTCAGAAGACAGCAATTAAAAGTTAATGAAAGGAAACAATGTATCAGTCACTGTGGAAGATTGGGAAAGCATGTATTTTTTTGATACAGATGAAATGAAGAGTTAAACCCATGGAGGAAAAAAAAAAGAAGATGAGGAAGGAGACTGATATTTGTGCCAAGTAGAAATTACATAACATCACCTGGATAGAGGTGTCTGCTTTTTTCCTGCTGTTCCTTAGAAATCAACTTACTAGAATTTTCATTGTCTGCAGTGACACAGCCAGGACTGTGGTAGGAGCACACCCAAACTAATCTTAGAGGTAAATAGAGTTACTATTCTAGACATCATATATATATATATATATATATATTTTTTTTTTTTTTTTGAGAGAGAGACAGAGCCTGAGCTGGGAAAGGGCAGATAGAGGAAGACACAGAAACTGAAACAGGCTCCAGGCTCTGAGCCATCAACGCAGAGCCTGATGTGGGGCTTGAACCTATGAAGCACGAGATCATGACCTGAGCCAAAGCCGGACACTTAACCAACTGAGACACCCAGCTGCCTCCTTTGCTAGGACATCTTGATTTCTATCCCACCCCTTGATTCCTGTGTTTCCTGTGACTTCCATGGATTCTATGTTAATGAAATAAAAACAGATGGCAGTTTGCACTATAAGAACTTTAAAAACCAAACAGAACAAAAGGGTATTCCATAACCCCAAGTTTGCAGGCATCATGCAAAATTTCAAAACATGTTTATTTTATATTTTTAGAAGTTTACTTATTTATTTTGAGAGAAGAGAGAGCACAAGCAAGGGAGGGGTTGAGAGAGATAGGGAGAGAGAGAATCCCAAGCAGGATCTAAGCAGTTAGCAAAAAGCCCCACGTGGAGCTGGAACTCACGAACTGTGAGACCATGACATGAGCCGAGATCAAGAGTTGAGTGCTTAATGAACTAAGCCACCCAGGTGCCCCTCCAGACATGTTTAGAGTAAATTTTGACAGCATTTATATGTTTCTTTTCTGCCTCTTTTTTATATCAAAATTGTTTATAAATATTTATATAGTTATTTATAAACATGAAATAGTTTATGTCTCTCCCACCACTATGAAAGCTCACACCTCTCTCTCTCTTTTTTAATTCAAGTTAGTTAACATACAGTGTAGTATTGGTTTCAGGAGTAGATTCATCAACACATATCAATAACACCCAGTGCTTGTCCCAGCAAGTGATCTCCTTAATGCCTAACACCCGCTTGCCCATCCCCCAACCACTTCCCCTCCAGCAACCCTCAGTTTGTTCTCTGTATTTAAGAGTCTCAAATGTCCATTGACCGATGAATAGATAAAGAAGATGTGGTATATATATACAATGGAATATTACCCAGTGATCAAAAAGAATGAAATCTTGCCATTTGCAACAACACGGAGGGAGCCAGAATGCATTATGCTAAGCAAAATTGGTCAGGCAGAGAAAGACAAATATCATATGATTTCACTCATACGTGGAATTTAAGGAGCCCACATCTCTTAAAAAGCAATGGTGAGGTTTTCTAGGAGATGATAATTGAGGAGCTTAGAACTAGATATTTTTGTTTTTGTTGTTGCTTTCTGTTGACAAACATTTGTACTAAATATTTTATTTTCATGTAGATTCTTAGAGTCATAGTATGTAGTTCCACCCCAGTAGCGCTAGATAATTCCCTAATGGACGTCTACCCCAAAATCATGGCACCCACGGGTATATACAGCTTAGATAGCATATGCACCTGCCCAATTCCCAGGCGTGGTTAGAAACCTATACTTAAGTGCATTCTGCTTAACATTTCAAACAGGGGAAATAATAATTATAGTGTCTATTTATATCCTAAAACTAAATAAAAATACATGAAATGTCTTGGATGGACAATAATCATAACCAAAACTTTTCAAAGAAAGAGAACAAGGAATTATCCAAATAAAGGAGAAAAAAAGGATTAGAGAACAAAGAACAAACTAACTGGTTTCATATGTCTTTACTTAAATTATTCTAATGGATTTCCCTACTTTACAATTGAGGATTTAACTATTTAAATCCTAAGAAATTGGAGGAATATGAAAGTATTTGGCCAACTCTTATTTTCCCTGTACAAAACATAATTCTGCAAAGCCAGAAGAAAGAGCAACATTACAGGGCCACGTTCAATAATATTTTACTTTCATGGTAAGAAGGCTGAGGCAGAACTTTATTGGACTGGTAGGTATATTTTCACCAAGCGATCTTACAGACCGTTCCCCTGCATGCTGACACAGATGAGGCACTATTTCCAGAAAAATGAAGCCATAAGATAACACAAGTGCCATTACTTTCTTTTTTTTCCCGTGGACACATCTTAATAAAGCTACTGTCAGCTATACTACACACATCTCAGCTAAACATATTTCAAAATTGGTGATCTAGCAAAGCTTTGCGCAATCTTCTGTATTGCCAGTATTGCGGATTCATTCTTGCAGTATATTACTTATCACTTCAATCTAAGTGCTGGATACATTTTCTAGCATGCATTGACATTATCCTCTTATATAAATTCTTATGGGATAAACTGATAATTTAGAGCCTGTGACTGCGCAAAGCCAAAGCTTCCTGCCCGGGTGAAAGAAGCAGAATATGCAGTTATATGGGTGGTAAAACAACTCAATACATCTTTACAGAAAATGTATTTTTGGGGAAAATGATATTTTTAATTAAAAATAAAATTTTGAAGTTTCCATCAAGTTTCTAAATGCTTCATCGAAACAATACATATTGCCTTAGATTTTTTTGTGTGCTTATAGTATAAATTTTAAAATAACTGTGAGGAAGGATTTATAGAGGTTATCTGAATTAAGTAAACAAACAAATATAAAATTATATTACATGTATTTTACAGGCTTATTTTTCTAGCCAGAGTAATTTTTATAACTTGGTAATTCCAAATTATTTTGCCACAATAATCAAATTTAGAAATTAATTCAGGTCACAAAGGCTCTGTAGAGGAATTTGCATAAGAATTGTTGCTAATAATGATTTAAAATTTATTTTATACAGGGGCGCCTGAGTGGCTCAGTCGGTTAAGCATCTGACTTTGGCTCAGGTCATGATCTCACAGTTCGTGAGCGGTTCATGAGTTCGAGCCCCGTGTCAGGCTCTGGGCTGACAGCTCAGAGCCTGGAGCCCGCTTCAGATTCTGTGCCTCCCTCTGTCTGTCCCTCCACTGCTTGCACTCTTGTCTCTCTCATTGTCTTATGAGTAAAGAAACATTAAAATATATATATGTGTGTGTGTGTGTGTGTGTGTGTATACACACACACACACACACACACACACACACATATATATATATACAAATTCTTTTGACTATGGTAAAATATATGTAACATAAAATTTACAATATTAGCCATTCATAAGTACATTCATACTCATTGATTTTGTAGCCCGTCTCCAGAATGTTTTTCATCATGCAAAACTGAAACGTTATGCCCATTAAACAATTCTCCATCTCTCTCTGTCAATAGTCTGTGGCAACAATCTTTCTACGTTCTGTTCCTATGAATGTGACTGTTCTAAGTTTCTCACAAAAGTGGAATCATGCAATATTTGTCTCTTTATGACTGGCTTATTTCACTTGACATAATGTCTTCAAGATTCATTCATGTTGTAGCATCTGTCAGAACTTTATTCCTTATTAAGGTTGAAATATATAAAATATATATGTATACATACATATACACATATATACACACATATATATTATACATATACATACATATATATACACACATACAATTTTGTGTATTCATTCATCCAATTTAGACACATATTTTTTCCAGTTTTTGGCTACTGTGAACTGTTTCTATGAATAATGTGTGTACAAACATATCATTCAGACTCTGATTTTTATTTTTGTAGGTATATACAAAATTGTTGGATCATAACATTTAAAACTTCTGCTCTGTGAAGCACAATGCAAAAAGAATTAGAAGACAAAGCACAGACTGGGAGAAAATATTTGCAAAAGACTCATCTGTTAAAGGATTGTTACCCAATGTATACAAAAAAAAAAACATAAAATTCAATGATAAGAAAATAACCTGAGTGAAAAGTGGGCCAATGACCTTCATAGACACCTTGCTGAAGAAGATATACAGATGGCCAGTAAGTATATGAGAAGAAACTTCACATGATGTTATCAGAGAAATGAAAGTTTTAAAAAAATGAGATACCACTACATACTTTGTAAAATGGCTAAAATCTGGAACAGCCCAAACACCAAATGCTGACTAAGGTGTGAAAATTGGGCAAAAGATGTGATTCTTCTAAGCCACTTCTGACTTTCTGCTCACCCATTCTGGGTATATTGGTTATATAGGTTGATATATAGGTTATATACTATAGCAACACCTCATTGCCAGTCTGACTTTGTGGACTACTACATTGAATAAAACCACCTTTCTTTTTATTTCAGATTCCTATCAGGATCAAATTCAGTCTTACAGTCTTACAATCTTATTGTCAATACATGACCAACAAATGACATCCTACACTTAGTTTCTCAACAGTGCTGAAACAGTCAATCTGTCACATGTTGTATAGCCTTGCTGAAGTGGGTGGCTTCCTAAGGACCTGAGTCAATTGATTGGTTTCTTGTTATAAAAAGCAAATCTAGGGGTGCTCAGGGTGGGTGGCTCAGTTGCTTGAGTGTCCAACTTTGGCTTAGGTCATGATCCCGCAGCTGGTGGGTTCCAGCCCTGTGTCGGGCTCTATACTGACGGCTCGGAGCCTGGAGCCTGCTTCAGATTCTGTGTCTCCCTCTATCTCTTCCCCTTTCCCGCTCACACTCTGTCTTTCTTTGTCTCTCAAAAATAAATAAACATTGAAAAGATAAATACATACATACATACGTACAAGCAAATCCATCCTAACAGGCACAGCTCTCTGAGTTCATTCTCAAAAGAAGCACAATTATATTCATTGTTATATCCCCCCCTCCTCTCTCTCTCTCTGTCCCTTTCTCTCTCTGTCTCAATGGATAGATACATAGATAGATATTTAGTTAGACATACATGGACATATCTAATACGCTATATTGTATACAATGTGCACGTGTGTAAACATATATGATCACCGTTCTGTTTTTTTCCAAGCTTGGTAGGGGCCATCACGACAGTCTGTTAGGTTTGGCTGCAGGTGCAAGGATATTAAATCCAGAACCACAGCAGTTTTAGAAAGAATGTAGGTGAGAGTCACACACCCACACACAAACACGTTGCCTGTAAAAACACAGTTCAGTTTTGCCTCATCATGGCCTCGTGATGGCGGGCTCCGCAGTGTTCTGATAAGTAATTTCCTCCGCAAATAAACTTAAAGGATTCTGGGTCAGTCAGAATGAGGCAGACCATACCAACAAATTATCTCAATATCTACATGGCTAAAAACAACAAATATTAATTCTTTCTCATCCTGCATGTGCATCCTGTGTCAGCTGGAGGCCGTGGTCCGTGCAGTCCTCGACTGGGGATGAAAACGAAGACAAGCCAGCACCTCAGCTATTGCTGATGCAGGGAAAGGAAGCTCTGTCAATCACCACCCGGCCCATCCAGGCTTCTTATCGTTTATTGTCTAAGACAAGTGACACGACTGCACCCAATTTAAAGAGAGAGCTGAAATGCAATCTCCTATGTAGCCAGAAGAAAAATAGTGAGAAATATTGGTGAGAACAGTGATAATGTCTACCATGGACTCAGTGTGCTGTGGAGTCTAATTTCTTACTCATGCGGGATGCGCAAGTTATTTTAAGAACATGTAATTCATTATATTAATGTTAATATTACAAATGTTACTTTAAAAAAAAAAAAGATTGAACTCTCCCAGGTGTCAAAAGGATAGACACATTTTCCACTCTCCCTTTTCTTGGAGCATTTCCTTGAGAAAATCCAATCATCAGAAATCCTTTTTCTGTTTCTTTGACATGTAATACTATTTAAAAGCTAATTGAATCTCTCAGTAGTTTTACAATTCAGGAGTCATCTTTTTGAAATAGATCAACACTAAGGAAGACAACGTCCCTACATTGTAACTATCTGTCATAAAGATGAAAGGTTTTTGGTTTTTTTTTTTTCCTTTGGATAAAAACAATTAACTAACACAGATGGCCATCCCAATTACCAGGTGAAATTCAGGTAACTATGCATGGTAAATGGTGTTGTCTCGTCCTCTCATATGAGGACAAGTTATCATTTATCTTGAGAACATGCATGTAATGGATCATATCTGCCTAGCTGTATAAAAGAATGAGATTTCATTGTGTCTTTGCAATCACATTAGCAAATATCCTGTGATGCACATAACAGTCTGGCTTAAGGCTTATTTAGTAATAAAATTGGTTTCTCTTTTTCCGCATTTGTGAAGAGGTCTTTCTGGATTGGCAGAAAATTTCATTTTTAATTTTTCCCCATTAGAATGACAGTTGAATAAATAGACATACGTATACATATATATACACATGTGTATGTCATATATATAATTATATATTATATATATATGAGATTTGTTGGGAAGCAGGGACTAATGAATTTCAAATGGAAGTTACAGTGCACATGACCTGCCAGTAGGTGAGGAGATTGCTTCCTCTTAACATCAATAGTCTTGTCTACACTGCCTACATACTAACACAGTAATAATATAGCATCCTAAAATATAGAGTCCAAGTAAAATTATAGAATTCTAATGTGCACATACTAGAAAACTATTATGTATAAGCATAGGGAATAATAACAGTGATATTCGTAATTACAATAATAGTGCACCAGTTGCAATAGATTTATATGAAAGAAAATCACATATACACCCAGACAAAGAAAGCAGGCATGATTAAAGACCATATGTGTGATTGCATATATGACACATGTAAGTATATATTTTACCTACACAAGAATAGAGAATATATCTGATGGTTTTATGTAACTTGGCATAAGTTTTTATTATTTTCTGATTTTTAAAAAATTTTTAAATGTTTATTCATTTTTGAGAGAGACAGACAGTGCAAGCAGGGGAGTGGCAGAGAGATAGCGAGACACAGAATCCAAAGCAGGCTCCAGGCTCTGAACTGGCAGCACAGAGCCCGATGTGGGGCTCGAACTCACAAACCATGAGATCATGACCTTGGCTGAAGTCGGACACTTAACCAACTAAGCCACCCAGGCGCCCCTATTTTCTGATCTTTATTATAACTGCCATTATTATTGTCAAATATTATCTTTGCTTATAACTAACTTTATCAAGATAGATGATAGATAGATAGATAGATAGATAGATTTAAAAAGTAGAGTAACATGTTCCCAAATTATAAAGAAAATATATTTCAGAATGAGAATTAAGATATTGATTTCTTTGACTTCAGAGAGCACTATTTTTCCTCTAAAACATGTTGCCTATTACAGAAGCATGTGTCTATAAATGTGACAGGCAGAATAATGCCCCCTCACAAAAATGCCCATCTTAATTTCTAGGATCTGTAAATACATTCTCTTTTATGTCAAAAGTTACTTTGCAGTTGTGATTAAGGTTTTTGAGATGGCAAGATTATCCTGAATTATCTAAGTGGGCCCAATGAAATCACAAGAGCTCCTATCATGGTGGAAGAAGACAGGAGAATCAGAATCCAGGAAGGTGATAAAACAATGGAATTAGGGGTCAGAGTCAGAGGGAGAGATTCAAAGATGCTATGTTGTTGGCATTGATCATGGAGGATGGAGACACGAGCCAATGAATAAAGGTGTCCTCTAGAAACTAAAAAAGGCAAGGAAACACATTCTTCTTTAGAGCCCACAGAAGGAATGCAACCATACCAACATCTTGATTTTAGCACAGTGAAAGCCTTTTTTGGACTTCGGACCTCCAGAACTCTATGATAAATTTGCATTGCTTTAAGCTACTGAGTTTGTGGTCATTTGTTACAGATGCAATATAAAGCTAATGAATTGAGTGAGCTGAATATCATCCATACACTTTTCATGGGCTCACTCCTCTCTCTTCACCAATGTCCTCTTTGCCCTGCAAAACTATTCCCAATAGCCATCTCTCTCTCTCTCTCTCTCAATCTCTCTCTCTCTCTCTCTCTTTAGCTTTCATTTGGATCAGCAGGTTGGAGAACACTCACAAGAGATTCTGAGCATGAGGAGAGAGTAGTTCAAAGTGGTGTTTCAGTAAGCTCTTTCCTGTGTGTCACCACATACAAGCTGTCTTCCCCCATTGAAGGGCACAAGTGGTCTGCTTTTCGTATCTTTTTGGGCTTTGCTCACCATGTATCCCCTCTCCTTCCCTCTTCAGGTCAAGGGGTACAAAGATAACCATGAGCTGCATTATTCCCTAGGTGGTTTCACTACAATCTGCTTGATCCTTGTAAGAAGACCTTTATTATACAGAGTGGGCCATATATCTGAAATAACTCATTCATTAGCAAAATAGTACTACCTTCAACTTGTATCTGAAGTTCACTACTCTCCTGCTGCCACTGTCTCCAGCCCTCGGCATTTGCACTTGGAATAATTGCCTAAAGTCCAATGTACTTGTTTTCTATGCCTGGAACTTGCTGCCCCAGATATAGAATATTGTGCCCCAGTTAATACTGATAACTTTAAATACATGACTTTATCTTACTCCAGATTGGATCTTCCACACAGTGCTGAAATGGAGAAAAGGTTTGTATGATCAGTTCTCCTTTTTTTATTTTAATTTTATGTTAGCGAGAGAGCTCAAGAGGGTTTGGAGAGGGCAAAGGAGAGAGAAAGAGATAGAATCTCAAGCAGGTTCCATGCTCAATACAGAGTACAGACTCTGACCTGATGCAGGGCTTGATCTCCCAACTCTGGGATCGTGACCTGAGCTGAAATCAAGAGTTGGATGTTTCACCCACTGAGCCACCCAGGAGCCCAATTCTTCTTCTATACAAAGTAAAACTGTCACCGCTTGAAGGCAGAAGTTTATTTTCTGCTTCATGCCAAATGAAGTTCTTGGACTGGTTTATTAGGTTCTTTTTTCTAAACTCTGCCAAGTAATGAGTCTCAAATAACTATGTAAATTCATTAATCTCATAAAGCAATTAGTGTAAAATCCAATGACTGTTAAATTATTTCAAAATGAATTAGTTACAACATAACTTTTAATTTTCATGATAACCCTCATTTATTTACACAATATGATAATTTTGATTAAATAAATGCAAAGATGTAATGTATTATAGAGAGCAGCCAAAAGCTTGTTCGTCCCTTGTAAAAGTGCCTTCTATGACCTATGCTTAAGTGAATTAATATATATAAGACATTTAGTACACTGTCTGCCCAAGAGTAAGTGTTCATGAATTGCACATCCCTCCCTCTTTTACCCACTGTAGCCATCACAGCTTAAGAATGTATTTTGTTGGGGTCTCATTTCATTTAAATCTTGAATAGAAAAACAAACAAAAACAACTCCAGAATCTCCTCAAATATTTCACTTTCTACATTTTTAAACTTTTTTCTTTTTATAATATTCTAGGTTTGAAAATGATTTTGTGAGGTAAAGGGAAGATAGCCACATTTGAATGAGATGTGTGGGTAAGACACAATGCGTACTTGATTTCTCTAATACTGCAAAACAATTGTTCAGGTTGTGAATCAGGCAAATGCTTATTAAGTACTTCTGCTTTGATATAAATTATGAGCAATATAGCACCTTAGATTTCAGGGGGTTTATGACTACAATATAAAATTATTATAGAGAAAGAACAGCATATATTCAAAGAGCAGAAATGGGTACAAACACTGGATCCATCACTTAACCAATAACCATTTTATGTCTTGATTTCCTCCTTTACAATATGAATTATGGTGACAATAATAATGTGATGATGATCACATTCCTGTATTTTATCTAGTGGCTGAGATTCATAGCTGGCATGATTATTAGAATGTAATAAAGTAATATATTTGAATGAAGTCTGTATATTATAGAGTAATTCATATGTTATAAATACTGTTTTTGTGTTTTAAAGAACTAATTGCTGAGTTAGCCTAATAAACACTAATCTGAAAACTATTTTAGATGAGTTTTTAGTTGTGGGTGGGGCTATTTTGCCTTTCTTTGTATATTTATCTGGACAAGGTGGATAGTGAATAGATCAGAGTAAAAAATGCAGTCATATAATGTTTTCCTGTTTTCTATGAAAAATAAATGCATTATTTTAAAGTTATGTATAGTTCTGTTTCCCAACATGATGAAACGATATGTATCAGCCATACTTTCCTGCTGTAAGCAGCTAAAAAAAATTGTGGAATCCAGCAGCCATGTTCAAACACTTAACAGCATTCAGCACAGGAGTATGATTCCTGAAAGAAAGAAAATATTTAAGGTAAGCTCCACATTCACCCCAGGTTTCTGCCTGGGTCACTTTTAAACCACAGAGCAGATAAATACAGCCCAATCAGAGAGCAACAGTATTACTCAGTAGAGGAAAGATACGCATTCAGAGCTGAGGTAGCTGAAATTTGTAGGACAGGGTACTTGAAAAAGTAAGCTGCACAAAGAAAGAACTCAAGAAATCTGTACAGGGATTTCCTTGAGTCTTGGCTGAATACTAAGCTGCACATGCAGAGGCCCGAGTCTACCCGAAAACAGCTACTGGCAGCCTGTGAGCTGAGTGGAGATTCAGGAGGATGAACACAGGTGTGAGAAGTTAGAATTTTGACCAGCCAGAGTGGAATGACTTCACAGAACACACCACACATTGAAGTGAGACCCAACTTAGGAGTAAACCTACTCTCATCCTTGAACAATGGTCCTCAAACAGAGGCAATTATGTCCCCAAGAAGACATTGGGAAATTTCTGGACATATTTTTGGACTGTTACAACTTAGAGAATACTATGGGCATGTAGTAGTTAGAGGCCTGGGGTGCTGCTGAGCATTCTACCATAAACAGGACAGTCTCTAAAGCAAAGAATCTTCCAGACTGAAATGTCATTAGTGGTGAGGCTGAGAAACATTGCTGTAATGGAAGGGTTACTCTGGACACCCACAACAAAGCAATAAATTTTACTTCTAGTAATGCATCATCACTAATTTCCTCTATAAAATAAGAGTTTTAGACATGTGAAGAAGGAAAAAGTGGCCCACTCATTTATAAAGTGTCAGTGGAAACTTCCTAGGCTCTCGAACCATGAGAAATGAATATGTGCTGCTTGTCACCCAGTCTTCTGTACTATTTATAGCAGCCCAGTCTGACTACAATAGGGACCGTAATTTATTTCCACATTGAGAATGTTCATTCTCTCCATGCTTATGTATATATGGGAGTCCAATGATGCTCAAAGCTAGATTAAGCTCCTCCTTAAGTCTTCTTCATGTTATTTTGTCTGTAGTTGAAAGTCATTTTCAAGATGAGGAGATGAACCACTTTGATACTAGCGTTGGGCTCGGACTCACAAAACCCAATTTGTAAATACTAATTTTTTAAACCTGGCCCTACTCAGGAGCATACTAACGGAAGGGGAATGGAAAGGGTTTCACTCTGCTGAGTAGACATTCTGTTATACTCCTCCCTACCATCCATTAATACCATCTCACAATAGAGAAAATTGTGTTGAATATTTTAACTTAAACTTCTGATTCCCTGCCTGTTGGACTTAGCATAGAGTTGAAGACTTCCTGAAGCTTTGTGCTCTCCATTACCATTTATACAATCTGGCATGGCTCCACCTCTCTCTCCCATTCTCTCTCTGCTACTGTCCTCATACAGCTTTTAAGAGGTAGTCAGTATTGTTAAAAGGCAGTCAGTATTGTTAATATTCTACCTTTTATTTGTTTCAGTATGTTAATACAAATTTCCTATTGCTTCTCCTAAAATATCTCAAACACTTCAGAAAAAGGGTGTTGTGTAGTCTTTTCAAATTACTTAATTCCTATATGAAGAAGAATACTTATTCCCTCTTATGGCCTTACTTACAGCTTCACACTTAGGGGCTTATTTAGGTAAATTAATCCACTGCTCTGTTGATCCAAAACAAAACTTCCAAAACAGAACCCAAGGTTACAATTTTATAGTAATCAGCAATGAAAATGTATAGATTGCCTTGAAAAAAAGACTTTATATTACCTTGATAAAATAGACTTTAAAATTTGTTACTGCCTCTCACATATAAAGTTAACAATGAAAATTGAATTTTTAAACCAGCATGATTATTTAACAATGAATAATCATAACAAAACATCATAGACACACACATATATATACACATATAAATATGTGTAAATGTATTTTTATGAAGCTATTCTAAATTAGGCATTTTGTTTTCAGAACATGTCTGAACTTATCACTTATTGTGGGTGTATTATCCAGTCACTATAACTCAGTAATGGAAGACTATGTAAGAGCATTGCTACAGGGGGCCTTCATTCATATTTTCTGTCAAATTCCTGTAGGTGCTTGAGGATAAGTAATATTTTATTTAATTTCTTTCTATTTTAGGAGCAGATTAATTAGAAATACTGAGAATCATACTATCTTATGGCAAAGGAATTAAGTCAAGAGTTTTAGGAGGTTGATAAGAGAAAACAGATATATGTGTTTCCTGAGGTTTAAGAAGCTATAAAAATTTTTATTTGACAGAGGAATTTTGTTCTATTAACAGACAGCAAAAGATGGGTACATATGTAATCTTCTTTTTCTCTGCTAAAGTAAACATTTAAAAAAAGGAAAAAGGAACTGGCATTCCACAGAGAAGCTGCTTTTGAAGCCTCTGAAAGAGAAGAACATGCCTTAAACAAAATTGTTTTCCTCACTCAGTTCACTTGGTGGCCAGCACTAACTGGCTAGGCACAAAGTTTACAAGGATTATTAAACTCTGTTCTCTTAGCAGTATATTGCCTAATGGAAAATAGAAAAACTGAAATGGATAATTCCCGTTACTGCTACAAGGAGAGTCTCAAAGAGTAAAGAAACAAAATATAAAACAATTCTCATTTGGAAACTTGGAAAACTAGGCTATTTTAATGACATCAGCATACAATATAAAGTCAAAAAATATTGGTCTTAAAATCTTTTATAATAGAAAAGTTATGTAGGCCATAAAAAAATCACTTCTCTAATAAGATTACAGCAGAACTATTTTCCTTTCCTTCATTTCCTCCATTTTTTTTCTTTTCTGATGTCCTTTTTTAATAACTAAAATTGAGCTAATAACTCAAAATTACCCAGAAGGTTATCATTTGAATTGTTTGAATTCTGGAATTATCCAACTCTTAAAACATTCCGGAATCTACCATAATTAAACTTGACCTTATATATGGTAGATATTATATTAATAGAATGTTAAAAATGATGAAAACTGTTTTCTAATTGGATCGTCAAAAAATAATATAGAGGGTAAAGTGAAAGTGCTAGAACACAGTGGCTTTGGCAACAAAAAGGATACGTGAAAAATTAGGCAAATAACTGATCATTTATTCTGCTCATACCTTTAATATGAGTATAATAAGAGTGTTAGAATTCCAACTTTTTGGTTCTCTGCATAATTCATTCCAATGTTCCTAAAGCACTGACCTTCACAAGGTTAACATTGCAGCTCATAGCAAATAAGTGCACCACTTACCTCTTATTAATATAGTTAATATAATATAAGAAGCTATTAGATAACTACACACCAAGTATTCTATGGGATGATAGAAGAGAAGAATTTGACCTAAATTGGAAATTCACAAAAATCTTTCTGAAAGCAATAATGCCTAGATAGAACATTGAAAGAAAAGTATGAGGTAGGCAGGAAAATAAAATCTATTTGAGGCAATAGAAATAGTTTATAAAATGAACTTCACAATTTTTATAATGTTTTGTTCAATCATCTTCATCTAATGTTGCAAGACAAATCCCTCCCAAATTTGGTGGTTAAAATACAGTTATGTGATTAAACTTGCAAAGGGTTCAGCTGGGTTAGCTTACCTCTGCTCTAGGTGGTGACAGGGGAATTCCTGTATATGTTTGCATGTGGTCTGAAATGCTGGTACAGCAGGGGCTTCTACACATGTTACCACTAATTCTCCAGGATGCTAGCCTAGGATTTGGCACGTGGTAATAAAAGCATCTCTAGAAGGAAGAGCAAACAAGTTCTGGTACACAAGAACTTTACTAACTTCTGCTGGTGTCATTCACCCCAAAAGAAAGAACAGGAAAAAATGAGAGCCAGGGATTTAATCAACACAGATTAAAAGCAAGATGTCTGAACCAGAATTTAGAGTCATGATAATAAGAATACTATCTGGGGTGGAAAAAAGCATAGAATACCTTTCTGCGGAGATAAGAAGTAAAATCTAGTCAGGATGAAATTAAAAATGCAATAACTGAGATGCAATTTTGAATGGATGCCACGACGGCAAGAATGGACAAAGTAGAGCAGCAAATCAACAACATAGAAGACAAACTTGCGGAGAATAATGAAGAAGAAAAAAGAAGGAAATGAAAGCAAAGCAATAATATAAGAATTAGAGGACTCAATGACTCATTAAAAAGGAATAATATCAGAGTCATAGGGGTCCCAGAAGATGAAGAGAGAGAAAAAGGGGTAGAAGGTTTATGTGAGCAAATCATAGAGGAAAATTTTCCTAACCTGGGGAAAGACACAAACATCAAAACCAGGAAGCACAGAAAACTCCTATTAGATTCAACAAAAACTAACCACCACCAAGGCATATCATAGTCAAATTCACAAAATACACAGACAAGAAAAGAATTATGAAAGCAGCAAGGGAAAAATAAGTCCTTAACCTGTAAAAGAAGACAGATCAGGTTTGCAGCAGACCTATCAACAGAAATTTGGCAGGCTTGAAAGGAGTGGCAGGATATATTCAATGAGCTGAATCAGAAAAATATGCAGCCTAGAATTCTTTATCCAGCAAGGCTGTCATTCAAAATAGGAGATAAAGAGTTTCCCAGATAAGCAAAAACTAAAGGAGTTCATGACCACTAAATCAACCCTGCAAGAAATTTTAAAGGGGACTCTCTCAGGAAAGAAAAGATGAAACAAAACAAAAAAGATCCAAAACAACAAAGACTAGAAAGGACCAAAGAACACCACCAGAAACTCCAACTCTACAGGCAACACAATGGCAATAAGTTCATATTTGCCAGTACCCACGCTAAATGTCAATGGACTAAACGTTCCAATCAAACAACATAGGGTAACATAATGGATGAAAAAACCAAGATCCATCTATATTCTGTTTACAAGAGACCCATTTCAAACCTAAAGACACCTTCAGATTGAAAGTAAGGGGATGAAGAACCATCTATTATGCTAATGGTTGCCAAAAGAAAGCCCAAGTAGCCATAGTTATATCAGACAATCTAGATTTTAAACTAAAGACTGTAACAAGAGATGAAGAAGGGCATTATATCATAATAAAGGTGTCTATTCACAAAGAAGATCTAACAATTGTAAACATTTATGCCCCCAACCTGAAAGACCCAAATATATCAATCAACTAATCACAAACATAACGAAACTCATGACAAAAATCAGATAGTAATAGAGGCCTTCAACATCCCCACTTACAACAATGGACAGATCACATAAGCCGAAAATCAACAAGGAAACAATGGCTTTAAATGACACACTGGACTGGATGGGCTTAACAGATATATTCAGAACACTACATCCTAAAGCAGTGGAATACACATTCTTCTCCAGTGGATAAGGAACATTCCCTAGAATAGATCACAACTGGGACACAAATCAGCCCTCAACAAGTACAAAAAGATTGAAATCATACTGTGCATATTTCCAGACCACAACACTATGAAACTCAAAATGAACCACAAGAAAAAATTTGGAAAGATTACAAATACTTGGAGACTAAAAAACATCCTACTAAAACACGAATGAGTTAACCAAGAAGTTAAAGAGGACATTAAAGAGTACACAGAAGTCAATGTAAATGATAATACCATAGCCCAAAACCTCTGGGATGCAACAAAGGTGGTCATAAGAGGGAAGTATATAGCAATCCAGGCCTTCATAAAGAAGAAAGAAAAGTCTCAGATACACAACCTCACCTTATACCTTAAAGACCTGGAAAAAGAACAGCAAATAAACCCCAAACCAGGAGAAGACAGGAAATAATATAGGTTAGAGTGGAAATCAATGCTATTGAAATAAAAAAAAAAAAACCACGAGAACAGATCAATGAAACCAGGAGCTGGTTCTTTGAAAGAATTAACAAAATTGATAAACCCCTAGCTAGTTTGACCAAAAAAGAAAAAGGAAAGGACCCAAATAAATAAAATCAAAAATGAAAGAGGAGAGATCAAAACCAACACTGTAGAAATACCAACAATAATAAGAGAACATTATGAGCAATTATGTGCCAATATATTTGGCAGTCTGGAAGAAATGAACAAATTCCTAGAAACATATACCCTATCAAAGCTGAAACAGGAAGAAATAGAAAATTTGAAGAGACTCATAACCAGTAAAGAAATCGAATTAGTAATCAAAAATCTCCCAAAAAACTCAAGAGACCAGGTCCAGATGCCTTTCCAGGTGAATTCTACCAAACATTCAAAGAAGAGTTACCACCTATTATTTTGAAGTTTTTCCAAAAAAAATAGAAATAAAAGGAAAACTTCCAAACTCATTCTATGAGGTCAGCATTACCTTGATTCCAAAACCTAAGGAGAACTACAGGCCAATTTCCCTGATGAACATGAATGCAAAAATCCTCAACAAGATATTAGCCAACTGGATACAACAATACATTAAAAGAATTATTCACCACGACCAAGTGAGATTTATACCTGGGTTGCAAGCCTGGTTAAATATCCAGAAATCAATGTGATACATCACATTAATAAAATAAAGGTAAAGAACCACATGATCTCAATAGATGCAGAGAAAGCATTCAACAAATGCAGTGTTGTTTATTCATAAAAACCCTTAAGAAAGTATGGATAGAAGGTTCTTACCTCAAGATCATAAAAGCCATATATGAGAGAACCATCGCTAATATCATGCTCAATGGGGAAAATCTGAGAACTTTCCCCCTAAGGTCAGGAACACGACAGGGATGTTCACTGTAACCACTGTTATCCAACAGAGTATTGGAAGTCCTAGCCTCAGCAATAAGGCAAAACAAAGGAATAAAAGGCATCCAAATCATCAAGGAAGGAGTCAAACTTTCACTCTTCACAGATGACATGATACTCTATATGGTAAACCCCAAAAATCCCACCAAAGGAACTGCTAGAATGGATCCAGAAATTCAGCAAAGTCACAGGATATAAAATAAATGCACAGAAATCAGTTGCATTCCTATACACCAATAATGAATCAACTGAAAGAGAAATCAAGGAATCGATCCCTTTTACAATTGCACCAAAACCCATAAAATATCTAGGAATAAACCTAACCAAAGAGGTGAAATTTATACACTGAAAACTATAGAAAGCTTATGAAAAAAATCAAAGAAGACAAAAACGGGAACAATATTCCATGTTTATGGATTGGAAGAACAAATATTGTTAAAATATCAATACTACCCAAAGCAATTTACACATTTAATGCAATCCCTATCAAAATAACACCAGCATTCTTCACAGAGCTATAACAAACAATCCTAATTTTTGTATGGAATGAGAAAAAATCCCAAATAGCCAAAGCAACCCTGAGAAATAAAACCAAAACTGGAGACATCACAATCCCAGACTTTAAGATGCATTACAAAGCTGTAATTATCATGATTATGGTACTGGCATAAAAACAGACACTTAGATCAATGGAAAAGACTAGAGAACCCAGAAATGGACACACAAGCATATGGCCAACTAATCTTTGACAAAGCAGGAAAGAATATCCAATGGAATAAAGACTATGTCTTCAGTAAATGGTGTTGGAAAAACTGGACAGCAACGTGCAGAAGAATGAACCTGGACCACTGTCTTACACCATACACAAAAATAAACTCAAAATGGATAAAAAACCTAAATGTAAGACAGGAAGCCATCAGAATCTTAGAGGAGAAAGTAGGCAAAAACCTCTTTGACCTCAGCTATAGCAACTTCTTACTCAACACATTTCTAGAAGCAAGGGAAACAAAAGGAAAAATGAACTATTGGGACCTCATCAAGATAAAAACCTTTTTCACAGCGAATGAAATAATTAGCAAAACTAAAAGGCAACCAACGGAATGGGGAAAAATATTTGCAAATGACATGTCAGATAAAGGGTTAGTATGCAAAATATATGAAGAAGTTATGAAACTCAACACCCAAAACACAAATAATCCAGTGAAGAAATGGGCAAAAGACATGAATAGTCACTTTTCCAAAGAAGACATCAAGATGGCTAACAGACACATGAAAAAATGCTCAACATCCCTCATCATCAGGGAAATACAAATCAGAACCACAATGAGATACCACCTCACAGCAGTCAGAATGGCTAAAACTAACAACTGACTCAACAGCAGATGTTGGCGAGGATGTGGAGGAAGGGAAACTCGTTTGCACTGCTGCTGGGAATGGAAACTGGTGCAGCCATTCTGGAAAACAGTATGGAGTTTCCTCAAAACACTAAAAATATAATTACCCTACGATCCAGCAATTGCACTACCAGGTGTGTTGTTTCAAAGGGACGCATGCACCCTAATGTTTTTACCACAAACACGTGTGCTGTTTTGAAGGGACACATGCACCCCAATGTTTATAGCAGTGCTATTGACAGTAGCCAAAGTATGGAAAGAGCCCAAATGTTCACTGACAGATGAATGGATAAGGAAGATGTGTTATAAACATAGAATGGAGTATTACCCAGCAATCAAAAAGAATGAAATTTTGCCATTTGCAAAAACATGGATAGAAGTAGAGGGAATTATGCTAGTGATAAAGCCAGTCAGAGAAAGACAAATATCATATGACTTCACTCATATGTGGAATTTAAGAAAAAAACAGATGAACATAAGGGAAGGGATGCAAAAAATAATATAAAAACAGGCAGGGGGACAAAACATAAGAGACTCTTAAATGTACAGAACAAACTGAGGGTTGCCGGAGGGGTTGTGGGTGAGGGGACAGGCTAAATGGATAAGGGGCATTAAGGAAGACACTTGTTGGGTGTTACATGTAGGGGATGAATCACTGGAACCTACTCCTGGAATCATTATTGCACACTATATGCTAACTAACTCGGATATAAATTAAAAAGTAAAAATAAAAAATAATAATAGATCATACTACCATTGGTTTTAAAGTATTTTGACACCGGAATGAGTGAATTTCCACCTAGCGTCTTTTAATTCCCTTTCTTTTCAGCACAGCTGGAACCCATCATCTCTCTTACTGACCAGCTGTCTGCATAGTCATCACACATACCGATTTGGGCTAGCAAGTAATGACCGAGGAGGAAGAACAATAGACATATCTCAAGGGCACTTTTGAATAATTTATCCTTTTCTATACATTGAGGGATTTTTTTAAGTCAAGTATTATTCAGAAACTTCTCATATCAAACATTATACTTATCCAATAACTCTTTAACCTCAATTTGCTTGAATCAAAAAATTAAAACAGTAACTTTAAAATCAAATGCCTTGGGGCACCTGGGTGGCTCAGTCAGTTAAGCAGCCGACTTTGGCTCAGATCATGATCTTGCGGTCCGTGAGTTCGAGCCCCGCGTCGGGCTCTGTGCTGACAGCTCAGAGCCTGGAGCCTGTTTCAGATTCTGTGTCTCCCTCTCTCTGACCCTCCCCTGTTCATGCTCTGTCTCTCTCTGTCTCAAAAATAAATAAACGTTAAAAAAAATTTTAAAAACTAAAATAAAATGCCTTTCCAATGAGTAGTAAAAAGCCACTCTCCAAATTACTACTAATAAGAACAAACGATTCATTTATTTTAGAGAATGGGCTAATGCATGGTTTAAAATGCAAGTGTCTATTCCAAACTATATATTTCCCTCCACACATAAAAACCATAAAAAATAATGTAAATTATAATTTCTTTTATCATTAGATCTAAATGCTTTTCAAGGTTTTATGTTATACTTCAACTTACTCATTTCTAATTTTGGATTATTTTATGTTTTTGTATTTAGGAGAAGCAGTAAAATTTTGCTTGTATGCAACTTAAAATGCTCTTTATGTCTTTTAATTAGCAACTTCATATTTTATATTTTATATTTTAAAAATATTTTAAAATTAAATTATGTATTTTTAACTTATAGACTACTTTGATGCAGCAACTATTCTTATGACTTTGATGTAAACAGAGGAAGGCTCTCTCTCTCTATATATATACATATATATATATATGTGTGTGTGTGTGTGTGTGTGTGTGTGTGTATACAAATTATACACATTGAAAATTATACAACAACCTTATAAATATAAGTGAAAAAATATTTTTAACAATATCAGAAAATATAAAGAAGCAAACCACAGGAAAAATCATATGACATTTGCCATTATATAATGTTAAAAAACAAATAAAACTAAATACTATTTTTTAAGAGGTAAATATATGGTAATACTTTAAGGAGATCTTTAAAATAAAAAAATAACTTGATAGTGATTAGCTTTTGGAAGATGCAAAGTGATGTAAATATGAAAGGGCACATTCTTTTGCTTCTAAGAAGCCGGTACTATTCTATTTCCTGGATACAGATGGATTAATTTAGACTATCTTTTTGAAATTTCCATAGCTTGTTTGCATTATGTTGTATGATATAATTAATTTACTGTATAATAATTTTAAAATCAGCAGAAAACTGATAGAAAAGCACAATCAATCGGGGTACCTGGGTGGCTCAGTCGGTAAAGTGTCCGATTTTGGCTCAGGTCCTGATCTCGCAATTAGTGAGCTTGAGCCCCGCATCAGCCTCTGTGTGACAGCTCACAGCCTGGAGTCTGCTTTAGATTCTGTGTCTCCCTCTCTTTCTGCCTCTCCCTCACTTGTGCTCTGTCTCTCTCTGTGTTGCAAAAATGAATAAAAGTTTAAAAATTAATTTTAAAAGCATGATCAATCTACATTAGGCTTATTTTTTAAATATTTATTAATTATTTTGAGAAGGGGGGGAGAACACAAGAGGGGGAGGGGAAGAGAAAGAGGGAGAGAGAGCATCCCAACCAGGCTCCACATTGTCAGCACAGAGCTCCAGGTGAGACTGAATTTCAGGAACTTTGAGATCATGACCTGAACTGAAATCAAGAGTTGGATGCCCAACTGAACTGAGCCACCCAGACGCCCCTCACACTAGGCTTATTTTTAAAAGAAAAAATGTAAAACCATTGTAATTTTTTTTTAATTAGGAAAATAAAAATTTATCTGTAAGTTAATGCTAAGCACCTACAATAACTTCATATTCAAAATAAATAATGAAAAATAAAAAACTATGTACCATGAAATATTCACATATTAAACTCTCTTAAGCAATATTTAAAAAAGAAAGAAAATTGCACTTCAGGAGAAAAAGTATATACAAATAGGAAAAGTAAAAGTAGTCCAAAATTATATAACAAAAGAACTATGAAGAAGATGCAGAAATCTGAATTTTATATACCTAAAATATGGTTTCAAATATGTGTATGTATAAAATAGGTGAACTATGAAATTCTAATGGTATAAGTACTAATATAATTTAGCTGTTAACATAGCTAACACAAAAATGTATAGGCCTAGCTATAAAAAAAACTAGAAAGGACATAAAATATATGAATGAAGGAATAAAACAATAAAATCACATCTATACATGCATGTGAAACCTATACATTCTAACTGATAAGAATATTAATGTTCTTCCTATGTCCATTCCTCAGTCAAGTAATTATTACCCTTTCATATTTGCTTATATAAACATAATGCATGCAATAAACATTTTAGCATTAAAAGTAATGTTATCCTTTCTTCAGACAGCGGTATATTCCCTGCTCATTATTTTGACATATTTTTCTTTTCTTTCCACCTGCATCCATTTACAGAACACAGGTCGATTGCATCCTACTGAGTGCCAGAACTATACTGGCTGCTACAGACACCGAGGCGAATAAAATTACTCATGCTCTCAAGTACTACACAATATAACTCACATTCTCATAAAAGAGTATTATAATATATGATAAGATCCCTAAGAAAGATATCTAAGCAGTATGCCAGAGAGCAAGATGGAACACAGTAATGGTCAGAATGGTAACACGCCAGAAGTTTCATCTTTTTCAATTATAAAACCCAAGATTGGCTGAGATAAAGATGTTAAAGATTCTGGTTTCCTATCTATCTCTACTCCTAGGAACAAGCCTAAAAGAATTACATTAAATTCATTTAACTAATTCATATAGTGCTGTCTACCTACATCATTATTACAAAGTATCCAAAGTATCAACATAAGTCAGCCTCTCTGCTTTTAATTATACTTCATCTCACATAACGTAAATCCCCAGTTTATAGGCACTTTTAGTTCCACAATCTTGTTGCCTATCACTTGAAAGACTTGTACAAGAGATAAGTAAATAACCTCTCATAATCATTAATTAACTGTGCAAAGAGGAGGATGTCTACTGTTCATCTGGTCCTGTGTTACTTGCACTCACCTTGAAACTGTTACTGACAGAAGAAGTCTTGAATAGAGTTTATTTCAGATTTAGTTACACAATTATCCCTATGTGATTTTACAGCTTGGTTAAAGTATCCATCACATTATTACTGAAAAGGAAGTAGTCGTAATGTCTATACCGAAGAGAAAGGAGCACACGTTAACGAAGAGACTTCTATGAAGTAGAATTGGAGCCACACATTCATGAATGTTGTCTAAAGTAATCTTTGAGAGGGTACTATGTACCATATGGAATAGCCCATGGTTTCTCCTTCGGCGTGTCATTACTCTGTTGGGATTCTTTGACATTTCACACTCGCTGTCTCATAATGCTAGTGGAAAAGTGGGGGGTAAGGAAGCATTGCCTATGACCACGTACTGGGACTGACAGAAAGTGACTGTAATAACATGTTGATTTTCCCCCCACAGGTCTGAAGACACAGCTCAGAGATTAGCTTGAAATCTTAACACCGACCTTCTGGTTCTGCCAACAATTATAAATTCCCCAAAGAAAATTATTCTTGTGACAGTATTTGTATTAGTTTCTAGAACTGCAGTAACAAATTACTGCAAGCTTGGTGGCTTAAATTAACAGAATTTTTTTTCTCTCACAGTTTTTGAGGCCAGAATTCTAAAATCAAGAGGTGGGCAGGGCTGCACTCCCTCCAAAGGCTCTAGGAAAGAATCTTTTTGCGACTCTTTCACATCTGGTAGCTCCAGGTGTTTCTTGGTTTGTGATAGCTTTAATCTCTGTTTCCATCTTCACATGGTCTTCCTCTCTGTGTCTTTCCTTATAAAAATACTTGTCATTGGATTTAGGGTTGACCCCAAAGTAGAATGATCTCATCTCACACTCCTTAATCTGCGAAGTCTCTTTTTCCAATAAAGGCACATTCACAGGTTCCAGGTAGGCATATTTTTTGGGAAGCCACCATTCAACCCATTACATTAGCTAAGGGTGTATATAAAATAATACTAGGGTAAGCAAAGAGTTTTATGCTTAGTATGTATCTTTGCTTTTAACAATTTATTATGTTTATTTTATGTATGATATTTACTGTAAGTCTCGTTCAATTATAGACCAAATCAATAGTGAACCAGTATATATATTTCTAATACTATAACCTCTTGGCTGTTGCTTCACGATTCTTAGGCTAGATTCTAGCCTATGTGCTTTCAGTTAAGCCCCCCCCCCCAAAGTATTCTGCCCTGGCTTTTCTAAATCATCCCAGAAAAATCCTCTTCTGAGTTTCTGACAGTTTTTTTTTTTTCCATCAGCATGTTAGTGGGTGAGTAGTAATGAACTATACAGGAGATGTATTTTCTTAAATTTGTTTTATGAAGATACTTCACCTGATCAGAGATCAGCACCATTTATTTTACTGTGTCTTTCCATCGTGGCCTTTAATCTACTTCCTCTTATGCTATTGTTGGAGCATTAAGAAAACATTTTGGGAGTTGTTTCTATTTACAATGTTAAAAGAGATTTGGGAGAAAATTGAGTTTAAATAGGAAGTGTTTGTGAGATGTGTGTCAATGTCTTTTCTTGCTAGAGGAAAGAAGATGGAAAAAATGCAACTGCTATGATATTATTCCTTTCTGCTTAATAATGTTTTTGAGGTAGGCTTTCTGTATAACTTATGACAGATCATTGTTTCAGTAAGTATTCTTAGTTTCAAAAACAGAACAAGCATTGGTTATTTTGAGAGAAATATAATTTTTATGTCTTTTTATGTTAATCATCATACGATCATCAATTGGCTATGTTTAGTGAAATTTATAGGCAATCATCCTTCCAGGCGATTATATTAAAAAGAAAAAAAAAAGACAGGACATTCGACATAGTCTTGAGAAAGATAATGAAGGTGTTGCTGTCCCTGTCAGTTAAAAGCAAACTGCTCTGATCATTCTTGCAGAGGTAAAGTAGCCCATTTACTGTCTTTATATCACATCTCATGATGTATATTAATTTGTTCCAGCAAAGTCACTACATATAGAAACCACAAATATTTGTATGTTTCTATGAAATATTTTGGTTAGGATATTCTAGTTAAAATTGCTTAACAGCATTTTGGAGGGACACATATATTATGACCTTAGTGTTATTATATCCAATTTCCCACCACCACATTTCCTATGGATCAAAGTGACTGAGAGGGGGTACCTGGGTGGCTTAGTCAGTAAAACATAAAACTCTTTATTTTGGCTCAGATCATGATCTCGCAGTTCGTGAGGTCAGGCTCTGTGCTAAAGGTGTAGAGCCAGCTTGGGATTCTCTCTCTCTTAGCCTCTCTCTCTCTCTCTCTCTCTCTCTCCCTCTCTCTCAAAATAAATGAATAAATAAACTTAAAAAAAAAACTTACAAACATGGGGGGCTTGTGTGACTCAATCGGTTAAGTATCAGACTTCAGCTCAGGTCATGATCCCACAGTTCATGGGTTCGAGCCCCACGTCAGGTTCTGTGCTTAGCTCAGAGCCTAGAGCCTGCTTCGGATTCTGTGTTTTCCTCTCTCTCTGCCCTTCTCCCCAGTTGCACTCTGTCTTTTCCTGTCTCTCAAAAATACATGTTAAAAAAATAAAAACTTATAAACAAACTGAGAGTCATTCTGCCTCTTCTACCATCTATAGTTCATGGGCAATAATTACCTGTCCTAGTTTTACCATTTTGGCTCTGCCAATCAGAAATGTCCACTTTTTCAATGTCATCACAGACCCGTTTCAATGGTGGCATCTCCCACCACCATCTCTGGCTTCCCAATTCTCATACCACCTTTCTTCCATACTTTTTCTTCATATTATAGCAACTCTGGTCTATTGACTTCACATGAACAAATTTTACTAAACCAATTTTAAGTTAATCAACTTAAGTAAATCAAGTATATTCAATCTAGGATCCTGGGAAACTGCACCTATATTATACATTCAACATGTCCTGGTTTTGTGTTTGGACCTTGGGCTACAATAGTTACAATCCATTTCCACATATTTCATACAGGTATTTGAGATTAAAAGTTAACCAGATAGTGCAATTATTTGGTGTATAAGCTGTGTCATCTCAAAATAGACCTCAACATTCTCCACAGATACCTTCAAGTTATTATCTAGGGGCAAAAAGAGAAGATGAAACGAGGCTTGAAGAAAATGGGCACCTCTTGCAAGACAAGTCTCAGATGTGATCATTACAAAATATTTGAGCAAGTGGAGTCTAGTTTTCTCACATGAGTGAGGAGTAATGTTTCTACTGTCAATGGAATGCCAAAGGACTTGGTAGGTGTACAAAAATCTCCACTCAGATCTGAGGTGCCTACTAATTCCCACTGAATGCCTTAATCTTAATATAACTCTCTGATTTTCTAATTCTGTCTTGAGGTTTAACTTAAAATTCTGAGGTTTTAAAAAAATTATTATCATTTCTCTATCATTGTTTTCTTTAACTTATCTAGTGACAATAGAAGCAAATATTGCACCTCACGTCATAGCCCTAGAAGTCTTCATTATTACCATTTAAATTAAGTTCAGTGTTTACATGTTTTTCCTACCCCTCACCTTCAAACACCTCTTAATTCCAACTTAACCACAAATGAATCTGTCAGGGCTCGATCATAGAAATAGAAAGACTATGATTATTATATTATAAAGACATGTATTTGAGGAATTTATGGATTATGCAATTGGATTTTGTGCCGTTAAGGAAACAATTGTAAAAATGAAATCTCAAAAAAGAAATTGAGAGTCATCAAAAAAAGTTACAAAGCAGACCTTCTAGAACAATGGTGTAGGTGAACAACTTGGAGCTTGAGGTGCATCTGTAGCAAGACTTGTTCAGCTGCCAGAGTGGGACTGCTATTGAAAGTCACTGAATTAATCTGTAAAAGTCTTTTTCCCTTCTTATCTGTCAGTGTGCCTGGGCTGCTATTAGTCAGCAGGTGTAGTATTCAGAAAGAGGAGATGGATATGAAGCAGGTAACTTGTGGAAGACATATACAGAACTATCTCACTGTGTCTATCCATGGTGACTTTCATATATTAATAACTTCTACTCAGTTTTCATCCTCCAGATATCATGTTTCTCTGTCGTCTAACTCCACTCAGATGCACACAGGGAAGAGTAGACTGAAAGATATGTTTCCAGCCTAACCAAGCTGACACATAGTACCAAACAATCACAGTAGATGACAATTATAATTATGTTGTTACTACATAAACCAATTTTAATATTCTTTTTTTTTTTCAATATAAGAAATCTTAATGAAGAAATTTCCATGCTGGTTGACCACATATCCCAACAACTCATCAAGAGGAACTGTTTTCTGGAACATTCCCTAAAACTTCTCTGGGTATTTTAATGACAGGTAATTTAATGAAGGGAATTCATCACACAGGTATGAAAGAGACACAAAGTCAAATAGAGAGTGTTAAAGCAATTCAAACATCAGCAAGAGGCAAGGAATCAGTGACCAGTCTTTGGAAATGGAGAAAGTAATAATAATGAGGCCACAAGTTGAGTCCATCTTCTGGATATAAAATTCTTTCAGGGGCCATGGAGATCTGGGATCATGGAAGATGAGATTGTCTTATGGAGAGTAGGAACTATGGAGGAGAGGCAGTCACTACTGGAATAGGCCAGAGATGTGAGAAATAAAAATGGGAATATCAGGTTTCTCCCCTTTTCTTGTTCTCCAGGTTATTAGCAGCAGTTACTTTTTTTTAATGTTTATTTATTTTTGAGAGAGAGAGAAAGAGTACAAGTGGAGGAGGGGCAAAGAGAGAGAGGGAGACACAGAATCTGAAGCTAGGTCCAGGCTCTGAGCTGTTAGCACAGAGCCCAACAAGGGGCTCTAACCCACAAAACTTGAGATCATGACCTGAGCTGGAATCCGACGCTTAACTGATTAAGCCACCCAGGCACCCCTGTTTGCAGCAATTCCTATTGGCTAAGAATATATTGGCTACACCTTGGAGGCTTTGGAAGGGGATCCTGGAAACTGGTTTGGAAAGGAAGAGCAAACGATAGAGGAGAATAACTGCTAGGCAATGACTGATATATATCTAGCCACTTAATAATATATTAGATATCATGAGAAGAATTCTATGAATGGATATGCTAAATTCATTTGTGTAAATATACTTGGATTCCCTTAAATTGCTTACTAATGCACTCTAAATTTTAAGAGGTTTGTTGAATTCTATGTTCCTTAGAAATGTGGAAGAATCATCTCTAACTTAAAGAAAATGAATATGAAGTCATCTGAAAAAATATTTTTTATAATCTAATAGCCGTATATATCCACACATTATATTTTTAAAAATAATTTATATTCATATTTTAAAGAATTTTCTCACATTTACTGTGTTTAAATGTCCCCATAGTAATGTCATGAAATGGATATACCATGGTTAATAAAACTTGGGTGGCAATAAGGGATTTATTTTCTAACACATACTGAAAGCCCTGGTATTTAATACACATGACTGAATTTCCAGTTAAGACTAGCTCGCACAAAGTACTGCACCATGTGCAAGACTGTAGAGTCTCGCTCTATGAGGGAATATGGCTTAGATAGGAAGCAATGTGCAAATAATCAAGCACTTTTCCCTTTCTAAGATAAACAGCTGGATATCACTTAACAGAAGTTATTAAAGTAGCTAAACATTTTTGTAAAAGCTGATGAACTTTGGTTTTAAAATACAAACGTCAAACAGCTATATGAACAGAAGCTGCAGCCATTCTAGCATGGGCAATGGGAGACACACACGGGCGTATCAGCTGTCACATTCCAATCAGGACCTAACAAATGCAATACTAATAATATTGTAATAAGAACAACAACTAACATTTAGTGACAGTTATTTATCTTTTCTTTCCCATTTCTAAAAGGGGGCTTCCGATTAATACTCTATGTCCATAACTTTGCAAGTTTGCATTTGCAAAAATTATTTTTAATTTGCCTCTACGTTTATTATTATGTACTCTGGCTAGAGTACAAAAGTCCAATTGTTACCATACATGGGCGTGCATACACCTTAGAGATACTGATATTCAGTCAGGCTGAATATCACAATAAAGCAAGTCCAATGAATTCTTTTGGTTTTCCAGAGCAAATAAAAGTTATGCTTACGTTATAGTCTATCTACTAAGTGTGAAACAGCATTATGCCTAAAAAAAATTTGCAAACCTTAACTAAAAATATTTTATTGCTAAAAAATGCTAATCACCATCTCAGCTTTCAGTGAGTCATGATCTTTTTGCTGGTAGAGGATTTTGCCTCTCCGTGTTTGGCTGCTGACTTATCAGGGTGGTGCTTGCTGAAGGTTCGGGTGACTGGGGCAATTTCTTAAAATAAGACAAAAATAAAGTGTGTAACATTGATTGTCCCTTTTTTTCATGAACAATTTCTCTGTAGCATGAGATGCTGTTTGATGGTCCTTCACCCACAGTAGAACATCTTTCCAAACTGAAGCCAATCCTCCCAAATCCTGTTGCTGCTTTTTCAACTGAATTGATGTACTATTCTTAACCTTTTATTGTCATTTCAACAATCTTTTGAAAATTGAAAATTAAATTTTTTTTAATGTTTATTTTTGAAGGAGAGAGAGAGTGTGAGTGCGGGAGGGGCAGAGCGAGAGGGAGACACAGAATCCGAAGCAGACTCCAGGCTCTGAGCTGTCAGCACAGAGCCCAACGCGGGGCTCGAACTCAGAAACCGTGAGATCGTGACCTGAGCCGAAGTCGGACGCTCAACCGATTGAGCCACCCAGGCACCCCCATGTCAACAATCTTCACAGTCTCTTCACTATGAGCTGTTTCCATCTCAAGAAACCACTTTCTTTCCTCATCCACAAAAATCAACACGTCATCTATAAAAGTTTTATCGAGATTGCAGCATTCAGTGAGATCTTCAGGTTCCACTGCTAATCCTAGTTCTCTTGTTATTTCCACCACATCTGTCTGCACTTACTTCCTCCAGTAAAGTCTTGAACACCTCAAAGTCATCGAGGAGGGTTGGAATCAACTTCTTCTAAATCCCTGTTCGTGTTGATCTTTTGACCTCTTCCCATGAATTGCAAATGTTCTTAGTAGCATCTAGAATGGTGAATCCTTTTCAGTAGGTTTTCAATTTATTTTGTCCAGATACATCACAGGAATCACATATCTGTAGAAGCTTTACTCTTATGAATGTATTTCTTATAAGACTTGAAAGTCTAAATTGCTCCTTGGTCCATGGGCTGCAAAATGGATGTTGTGTTAGCAGGCATGAAGACAGCATTAATCTCATTGTATATCTTCATCGCACCTTGGGTAACCAGGTGCATTGTCAATGAGCAGTCATATTTCGAAAGGATTCTTTTTTCTAAGCAGTATGTCCCAACAGTGGGCTTAAAATATTCAGTAAACCATGTTGTAAACAGATGTGCTGTCATCCAAGCTTTGTTGGTCTATTTATAATGCACAGGCAGAGTGGATTTAGCATAATTCTTAAGGGCGCTAGGATTTTTAAAATGGTACATGAGCATTGGCTTCGATTTAAAGTCACCAGCTGCATTAGCCCCTAATAAGACTGTCAGCTTGTCCTTTGAAGCTTTTGAAGCCAGGCATTAACTTTGCCTCTCAACCTATGAAAAGTCCTAGATGGCATCTTCTTCTGCTACAAGAGTATTGCATCCACATTGGAAATCTGATGTTTGCTGTAGGCACCTTCATTAATGATCCTAACTAGATCTTCTAGATCACTGTCTGCAGCTTCTACATCAGCATGTGACGCTTCACCTTGCACTTTTATGTTGTGGAGATGATTTCTTTCCTTAAACCTCATGAACCAACCTCTGCTAGCTTCAAGCTTTTCTTCTGCAGCTCCTAACTTCCCTCAGCCTTCATAGAATTGAAGAGAGTTAGAGCCTTACTATGGATTAGACTTTGGCTTAACGGAATGCTGTGGCTTGTTCAATCTTCTCTGTAGACCACTAAAAGTTTCTCCATATCAACAATAAGGTTGTTTCTCCTTCTTATCATTTGTGTGTTCCATGGAGCATTCTTTTTAATTTTCTTCATGAACTCTTCCTTTTCATTTACAATTTGGCTGTTTGGTGCAAGAGGTCTAACTCTTGGCTTATGTCAGCTTTTGACATGACTTCCTTACTAAGCTTTGTCATTTCTAGCTTTTGATTTAAAGTGACACACATGTGGCTCTTCCTTTCACTTGAACACTTTGAGGTCATGGTAAGATTATTACTTAGCTTAATTTCAATATTGTTGTGTCTCAAGGACTAGGACAGCCCAAGGAGAGGAAGAACGATAATGGAAGAGTTAGCTGGTCTATGAAGCAGTCAGAACATAGACTACATTTATAGATAAATTTACTGTCTTATGTGGAGGTGGTTCATGGCCCTAAAGCAATTATAATATTAACATCAAAGATCACTGATCACAGATCACCAAGACAAATATAATAATAATGAAAAAGTGTGAAATATTGCAAGCACTATCAAAATGTGACACAGAGGCAGGAAGTGGAGCAAATGGAAAAATGGCACAAATAAATTTGCTCGACACAGGGTTACCACAAACCTTCAATCTGTAAAAAACACAGTATCTGCAAAACGCAACAAAGTAAAGCAGATACGCTTGTAATACTCTACTTTTCCTAATAATGTCTGATCAAGAGATCACTTCTGGTGTTAAAGGTGATCTTATTACCTGAGATTTCCTATTGTAAATGAAGACAAGAAAGAAGGATGGAGAAATCTCAAACTAAGCAAACAGCATTTCAGCAGAATGGTTTCTTAAAAACCACAACCCTATCTGTATATATACTTACAATTACTTTGCAATATTACCCCAAAAAATATGCACTTTGATGTCTGACAGATTTATACAGAAGTGTAACCACAGCAAAATTTAAAATGTATGTACATTTTTATTACCCCCAAAAGTTCTATTTGCCCCTTCCTATCACTCCTCCTTCCTACTCCAGGGTGCCCTCTACTGTGCCTGTCCTACAATGTCACATGAAAGGAACCACTCTCTACAGGGCCCTTTGTATCTGGCTTTGGTTACTTAGCATAATTCTAGAGATTCATTTGTGCTGTGTCATGATATCAATATTTTGTTTCTTTTGTATTTTTAAAGAGTATTCCATTGCATAAATTTTCCACTTCATGTGCTCCATCTGATGAATATTAGGAGTGTTCTCGATCTTGACTATTTTGAACAAAGGTGCTATGAGCGTTTGTGTAGAAAACATATTTCAGACATACACTTTCATTCCTCATGTATAAGCACTTAGCAGTGAAATTGCTAAGATGTATGGTAACAGTATATTTAATTTTACGAAAAACTGAAAATCTGCTTTTCAAAGAAGCTAAGCAATTATGCATTCTCACTGGAATACACGAGATCCCCAGTTCGATATACTCTGTAGCAAACATCCTCTTGGACTTTTTCATTTTAGCAATTCTAATGGGTGAGGTTTAGTATTTCATAGTACTGTTTTAATTTGCATTTTCATAGTAAATAATGTTGAGTATCTTTTCATATGATTACTTTTCTCTCTATATCTCTTTTGTGAAATGACTGCTTAACACTTTTGCTCACTTTTAAAAATTAAACTCTCTCTTATTGTGTTGTAACATTGGTTTATGTATTTTATACACAAAACCTTTACTGGAATTTGTTTTGCACGTATTTTCCGCCAGAATGGTATGTGTCTTTTCGTTTTATTAACAGAATTTTTTGAAGCACTAGTTTTTAATTTTTATAAAGTACATTTATTGCTTTTTTTTGTTAGCATATTTTATCTCCTCTAAAACAGTGCTTCATAACTCCACTTCTCAAAGTTTTTATCAATATCTTATTTTACAATTTAAAATCATTTGCTTTTTGGGGTGACTGAGTGGCTCAGTCGGTTAAACGTCTTACTTTGGCTCAGGTAATGATCTCACATTCTGTGAGTTTGAGCCCCCCATCAGGCTCTGTACTGTCAGCCTTAGCTTGGAGCCTGCTTCGAATTCTGTGTCCCCTCTCTCTCTGCTCTTCCCCCACTCTTGTTCTGTCTCTCTGTGTCTCTCAAAAATGAACAAACGTTAAAAAATTATTTTTAATTATTTGCATTTGAATTGGATCCCTGGTAACTATCAAGTTATTTTTTTGGTATCATTCAAGAGAAAGTGTGGGGCTCATTTGTTAGCACACAGATGTCCAGCTGTGCCAGACCATTTGTTTCAAAGACTATGCTTATACCCTTTGCACTTTGTTTCATTCAATGTACTCTATAGAAGTGGATTTATTTCTGGAATCTATAATCTGTATCATTGATCTTCAGGTCCATTTTATAGAAATATCATACTCTAAACAAAATGTGACTCCAAATGCAAATGATGTTATTGTATTATTATTTAAATTTTTATTAATCAAATACCAAAATCTGACATTTTATTGCAGAACGGATAACTTTACCTTGAGTGCAGTTTGATCACAACCCTTGTACTGTAAAATTACAATTTAATTTATACTCACTTTTGTAATATCAGTAATATTAGTAATATTAGTAAAATCAGTAGCTTAGTAATATCAGTAGCTTATTTGTACTATAATCAGTAATCTCTTAGTAATATCAGTAGCTTATTTGCACATAAGTGAGTATCTTTCAGGAAACTCTTTTAACCATGCATTTTCTAGAAAAACTTTACACTCAGTACACCTAGTCTAGGAAAGGAGAAAATCTTCCTTCTTTAAAATATATAGCAATCTTTAGCAAGTATTTCTCTTAAGTTGTGCCTTTTTGAAAATTTCCAAATTGCAAACTGTCAAGTTTTTTTTCTAAATATATTCATTAAGAATTACCATATTTTCAAATCTCGTTTATTGAAAACTTAAGGTGTTTGGGTCACCAAATTTTTCTCTTACCTGATTTTTATTTTTTCTAAATTTTATATTCATCATATCTAGATCAAACACGATGGATTACAATTTCATTGCATATGATTTCAGAGTGATTCTTCTTGATGAATTTTTGAAATGACAGAGTTGGCATATTGGAGCAGTTGCACTGAGGTATAATTCACGTGCAAAAAATGCATCCGTTCTAAATTTATAAAGTTGTGCAATCATCAAAACAATTCAGATTTGAAGCATTTTTATCATCCAAAACTTGCCATTCTATTGTTCACCATGTGTCTCCACTCTCATCCCCATTCTGGGGCAACCACTGGCCTCTATTCTGTCTTTATAAATTTCTCTGTTTTACAAAGTTCATAAGAAGGTAATCATACAATTATGGCTTTTTTTCACTTGATGTAATTTTTAGCCCTTTCCATTGCTGAATAATATCCCATTGAAGGGAGATATATTTTTTCGTCTGGATTTCAATATGCAAAAACCTGAAATAAGACATTTTCTTTTTTTTACTTTTTTTTTTTTGGGGACAGAGAGAGACAGAGCATGAACGGGGGAGGGGCAGAGAGAGAGGGAGACACAGAATCGGAAACAGGCTCCAGGCTCCGAGCCATCAGCCCAGAGCCTGATGCGGGGCTCGAACTCACGGACCGCGAGATCGTGACCTGGCTGAAGTCGGACGCTTAACCGACTGCGCCACCCAGGCGCCCCTAAGACATTTTCTTTAAAAAGCTGTTCTTAAATAGAATGGTCTAAAAAATAATATGGTTTTGAGTGTTTGTATATAAAAAAAAATCCCAGAAAGCATTACATTTATCACAAAATCTAATTTTTTTAAAAAAAAATCATAGTTATAATCTAATCAGCCAATCTTATTTGTTATGCAATCTAGTCTATATTATTCTGATTTTTAGTTTAAAGCTCTATAAACAATTTAACTTAAAAAAGCTACACTCTTCTTCAAGTTATCTATTTATTTATCTTATATAATCACCCTCAATATTTTTATTAACTGTCATTTCCTTCCTTATCATTCAACAGTATAAACTATTTAATAATGATTTTATATGCAAACTTAACAGCTATTTTAGTTTGCCATTACTATACCTGATTTAGGCTTTAACTAAAGGTACTAAGCACCCATCATGTCCAAGGAAAAATTGTGTTCTATAAGTCTCTTCAAAAACAATTGGACTTTTTAGCAATTAAAGGCATACAAATCAAAATACTGCAATGTGTAGAAGCATCACACTACCTAATTTCAAACTGTATTACTAATCTAATGCAATCAAAACTGTATGATGCTGACGTAAAAAATAACAATATAGATTAATAGAACAGAATTAACATACCAGAAATAAACCCATGCATATAAGGTCAACTAATAATTGCCGAGGGAGTTAAGAATACTCAATGGGTAAATGGGAAGAGTCTCTTTAATATATAGTGCTGGGAAAATTAATAGTTACATGCAAAAGAATGAAACTGGGCCCATATCTTATACCACTCACAAAAATTACCTTTTAGTGGATAAAGACTTGAATGTAAGACTGAAACCATAAAACTCCTGGAACAAAATATAGAAAAAAATTTTCCTGTCATGGGTCTTAGCAATAATTTTTTGGTTATGGCATCAAATGTATTTGCAAGGAACAAAATAAAAAATAAACAACTGGTGTTACATCAAACTAAAAAGCATTTGCACAGCATAAGGAACAATCAACAAAATGAAAAGACAACTTACAGATTGGGAGATAAAAAATATATATATGCCTATATATATATACATACAACATGTTTATGATCATATGCTCTTATAAAGCCCAGTGCTTTCCAATGTGGTTGCTCTACCACTTAAATAATTTGGGGGGCTCCTGGGTGGCTCAGTCGGTTAAGCATTGGACTTCAGCTTAGGTCATGATCTCATGGTTTGTGGGTTCGAGCCCCGTGTTGGGCTCTGTGCTGATAACTCAGAGCCTGGAGCCTGTTTCAGATTCTGTGCCTCCTTCTCCCTCTGCCCTTCCCCTGCTCACACTCTGTCTCTCTCTGTCTCTCAAAAATAAATAAATGTAATTAAAAAATAAATTTTAAACAATTTTTGAGCCAGGATCTAATAAACTTAAATAAGGAGCAGCACAAATTCTTTTTTTCTTTTAAGTTTTTTTTTACTTATTTATTTTGAGACAGAGAAAGAGTGCACGAGCAGGGGAGGGGCAGAGAGAGAGGGAGAAAGAGAGAATCCCAAGCAGGCTTTGCACTGTCAACATGGAGCCCAGTACAAGGCTCAAACCCAGGAACCCTGAGATCATGACCTGAGCTGAAACCTAGAGTCAGACGCTTAACCGAGTGAGACACCCAGGCACCCAGCAGCACAAACTCTTAGAAGGTTTATTATTAAAAATGATTATTCTTTAGACGTCGTCTTACATATGGAGAAATTGTTAATTATGGCTTTCTTCTATGTATGATACAATGTTTATATTAATTGATAATATAACATAACTATGAAAGTATAAACTTCCTTTAATTAATTTTTCCTTGATACAAGTTTTGTAAGTAGATGGTAAGACAATAATCTTTAAAGTGCCATATAATATTCAAAGCTTTCTTTTATTTCCATCTTTATTGAGATATAATTGACATATAACATCATTCAAGATTAGGTGTATTTTTATTAATAGTGTATGAATGAGAAGGTTGACATTTGTTATTAGAATCGTATAACTGGCATTTCATTAGAATACCTTCCTACAGTCTGAGAAAAAAATTTTTTTGAGAGAGAGAAAGAGTGTGAGCAGGGGAAAGGGGCAGAGAGAGAGAGAGAGAGAGAGAGAGAGAGAATCTTAAGCAGGCTCTACACTCAGCATGGAGCCTCAGGCAGGGCTTGATTCCATGACCCAGGAATCATGACCTGAGCCTAAATCAAGAGCCATATGCTCATCTGACTGAGCCACTCAGGCATGTCTAGTCTGAGAAAAATTTTTAAAGTCATTTTGAAGGTACATAATTTAGTTAAAAATCTATTATATTTTCCTTTAATATAACAACAAGCACAAGTGGAAGTATAGGACCCCGACCCAAAACAGAGAGAGATACTTCACTTTGAGAATTAGACACTCTATTTTACTGAAGATATTTTAAGCTTGTAAAGATAAGACATTTCTTGATAAGAAATAATAAAGTAAATTATTTCTCCCAGTCATTAAAACAATGTAAAAGTAGTTCTACTGTCAACATGGAAAACACTTTAGAGAAGCATAAAAAAAAAACTACTACTGATTTTGATGTTTCCAAGAGACACTATAATGCCGAATTACTAAGGTCACATTATAGCCTCTGTTTGCTACTGGATTCCTTAGAGTAAGTATGATTTACAGGCTTCAGTACTGATCTGAAATAAAGGGACATAAATCAAACACCTCAGAGAAGTCAAGAAGACTCTTCATACTAAGACACAAAGAACTGATGACTGCATTCTCAGCTGTCTACCAAGACAAAGACATCGCTATAGCAGTAAGATTATGCAGCCATATTCATGAAGTATTTTTGCTTGAACATAAAGTTTTATGCATAATTATCTTAATTTCAGTCAATACTGTCTTTTTAAAATATATTTTC
Source organism: Panthera uncia (assembly GCF_023721935.1). Classification (NCBI taxonomy): domain Eukaryota; kingdom Metazoa; phylum Chordata; class Mammalia; order Carnivora; family Felidae; genus Panthera; species Panthera uncia. The sequence continues at coordinate 50,003,551 of NC_064813.1, forward strand.
AAAAGTCTTTTATGAAAACATATGGAAAGATGGTCTTCAAGTTTCACTTGCCACTAAGCTTTGAATTCTGTATGCATACACTTAAAATCTAGTGTTAAAATATTTATAAATGCATAGGAACAGATGAAAAATTCCAGAAGTTTTGCAAGACACAGTTAGTAGGAAGTCACATAGGTCAGGTTCTAGAAATAAAGTATTAATAAAATTAAATTGAGGAAAAAATTTGAAATCCCCAGGTGAACTTCGCATTAGAATATTTTCAAGACTACGTGCAAGTAGGAAATAAACTTAAGTGAATGAAAATCTCTTGATAGTTTTGGGGGTCAAATAAGATAATGAACTGGATAATCTTCCTCAGAACTTGTTATGGCCAATCTTCTAATTTTAGCCATTCTAATAGGTTCACAGTGGCATTTCTTAGTGGTTTCACTATTTGCTTTCTTGGTGAAAAACAATATCACAAGTGTCTTTTCATGTACTTATTGGCTATCCATAGATCTTCTTTGGTGAAGTGTCTGCTCAAATATTTTGCCCATTTTTGATTGTTTTCCCATTATTGAATTTAAGGATTGTTTATAGATTCTGGACAGTAGTGCTTTATCAGATACGTGGTTTTATTTTATTTTTTTTTTTTAATTTTTTTTTTCAACGTTTTTTATTTATTTTTGGGACAGAGAGAGACAGAGCATGAACGGGGGAGGGGCAGAGAGAGAGGGAGACACAGAATCGGAAACAGGCTCCAGGCTCCGAGCCATCAGCCCAGAGCCCGACGGGGGGCTCGAACTCACGGACCGCGAGATCGTGACCTGGCTGAAGTCGGACGCTCAACCGACTGCGCCACCCAGGCGCCCCATAGATACGTGATTTTAAACTATGTTTCCCAGTCTGTGGCATGGCTTTGTATTCTCCAAGTTCTTCATGTAATTATTTCCTGCTACTAAAGCAGGGTCTCTATGAGTATAATGCCAAGTACTCTGTGAATTATGAGGTATTCTAATTTGGCTGGTAGAAACTGACAATGTTCTCAGGTGTGTATAAATGTCAGACATCATTATCTGTAATCATCTCGGATGGTTTATTTATCTGGTCTTAGGTAATACTTGAAATCAATAATTTCTTTAGTGAATCTGTACCATGAGTCAGTCAGTGCTCTGCTGACTACTAAGGGGAGGTGGCTGTGATCTTGGAAGCTCTCTTTCTGTGTAGCTTTCTTATGCCTGGTACTCTGTCCTGAAAGTTGTCCCAGTCTTAGTCTCCTTGTTCTCTCAGCTCAATTTCTTCAAAACATGGTATTCGGCGGGTTCTACCTGGGGTGCCCCTACCAATACCAAAACCTGGAGTCTCTCTCAAGGCAGAAAATTAGAGCAATCTTAAAGTTTATTTAAAATGTTTATTTATTTTTGAGAGGGACAGAGACAGAATGCGAGTGGGTTAGGGGCAGAGAGAGAGGGAGACACAGAATCCAAAGCAGGCTCCAGGTTCCACGCTGTCAGCACAGAACATGACAGGGGGCTCGAACTCACAAACTGTGAGATCATGACCTGAGCTGAAGTCAGTCGCTCAACCGACTGAGCCACCCAGGTGCCCCTTAAAGTTTATTTTATTTTTTTACTCTCTCTCAGTAATTATTATCCCGTGTTGCCTGATGTCCAGCGTCTTGAAAATGGTTGCTTCATGTATTTGTCTTGTCTTGTTATTTCTGGCAGCAGGTAAACCTGGTCCTTTTACTCCAACTTTAGGAGAAGCTGAAAATTCCTTTTAAACTGTGGATAATTAACAGTATTCTTTTCAAAACACATATACAGTGAAGGAGATCTCTAGGACATTACAATTTTAGGTAGGTAAGATCAGTTCCCTTTTGGTCCTCCAGCTCTAACCTGTGGGATTGCCATAGCACAATTTAAAACAAATACCGATGTCTTTATCTGAAAAAGTCATGACAAATGCCAATCTAACTTGATTTCTAACGAAGCAGCTCATGACTAATTTTATCAAAATTATTCTGTTTTGTTTTGTTTTTTTCCTTGAATGGAGTTAGCTAACATTAAGATTTTTATTAGGTAGATAAGTTTGGTAAGAATTATATGAATTATGTTTTCTGAATTTTTCTTTTTTATGTAATTTCCTCCACATATTTTCATCTGACTTAAAAAGGTATTTAGTGTTTTTAAATACATAACAGAATGGATCTCGAAAGAGAGTATGGTTGTGGAGAGTAAAGGATAATTATGTTAGTCCTTAGGCAATAAGAATCATATGTTATGAATCATTCAAGAGGATTGATGATTGAATTGTGTGAGATAACTTTAACATCAGTGATATAAAGAAAAATCATGGGGTGCCTGGGTAGCTCAGTCAGTTGAGCGTCTGACTTCTGCTTAGGTCATGATCTCACAGCTTGTGAGTTCGAGCCCCACCTCGGGCTCTGTGCTGACAGCTCAGAGCCTGGAGCCCACTTCGGATTCTGTGTCTTCCTCTCTCTCTCCCCCTAACCCACTCGCATTCTGTCTCTGTCCCTCTCAAAAATAAATAAACATTAAAAAAAATTTTAAGAAACAAAAATCTCAATTTAACATTGTGTAGTTCTCAGAAAAGGACAGAAAAATGTGTATCTGTAGTACCATCATTCTAATAGTTAAAGATTTTTATAATTCAGATTTTAGAACACTGTTTTCTGTGTAATACATCAAACACAACAAAAGTGAACATTTTTTAACATCAATTACCTGTGAAGAGAAAGCAATATAGCACAGGCAACTGATTTAAAACTATATTCAGTGTATCATTTGTTTCTTACAGTAACATTATGAAAAGATAAAACTTAATATATTCCTTAAAAGATTGTTTAAAACATCTCTTTTGATTCTGTGTTGAGTGTGATGAAAAGAGTTTAATATGTAGTCATTTGAAAAGAAAAATTACATTAAAAGAAGTTATATAGAGATATTTTTCAATTTGAAAAAAATGGTGTTTTAGAACCAGTATTAATAAGTTGCCTTAAAACTTCTAACCACCTTCATAAATATTTATATCACATATATTTTATATAAAACAATAAATTTAAAATAGATTTCCAGGTTCTATTTTATAACTTTTACAACTAAAATATAGAATTACATAATTATCATGTTTATAAAACAAGATGACATGAATAAAAATATTATGTTTTATCCACTGTTGTTTTCATATTCATGAAATTATGTGTAATCTAAATATACATAGACATAAATAAACATGCCATTAGACAGTCAAGTCATTTTTATTGAGATATAATTTATGTACAACTTTGTATTTGTTTTAGGTATGTAACATAATGATTTAATATATGTATATATTGCAAAATGATTACTAGAATAAGTTTAATTAACATCTATTACCTTACATAGTTTCAGTATTTTTCTTGGGATGAGAACTTTTAAGACTTACTCTGTTAGCAATTTTCAAACATACATTATTGTTAACTATAGTCACCATGCCATACATTATATCCCCAGGGCTTATTTATCTTGCAGCTAGAAGTTAGTACCTTTTGACTTCTTTCACTCACTTCTCCCACCCCCGTGTCTCCCTCCACCCCCCGCACTGTCCTCTGGCAACCACCAATCCATTCTCTGTATCTAATGAGGTCATGTTTTTATTACATTCCATGTAAAAATGAGACCATGCAATATTTTTCTTTGTCTGATTTATTTCACTTAACATAATGCCTTCAAGATTCATCAGTGCTGTTGCAAATGTCAGTATTTCCATTTTTAATGGTTGAATAATCTTCCATTGTGTGTGTTTGTGTGTGTATACACATATATACATATATGCACATACAGCTACAGAAGAGTTCTATATACATATATGTCACATTTTCTTTATACATTCATCCATCATTGGACACTTATGTTATGCTGCTTACATGACTTAACTATTGTAAATAGTGTAGATATCCTTTTAAGATAGTGATTTCATTTTCTTTATATAACTTCTCAGAAATGGAATTACTGGACTAAATGGTTGCTGAATCCTTAAAACTAATGTTGACTCAGGAAAATGTTCTGAATAAATTCCCAATCTTGATATCAAAGTATGGGAAATATTCCCTCTTCTTTTTGGAGGGCAGCAAATAACATCTTGTCCAGCAAATTAAGTCTTATACAGGTTCAAATAGATAACTTATAATTTACTTAACATTAGAAAAATTTCTTCGTATCATTTTTTACCAATTCATTCACTTTTAATTAAAATTCTCTAACTTGGCTCCGTTCAGTTAAGAAGATCCAATAAGTGTTTCAAGTAAGTTTCATAAATCCATTGCCTGATTAGACTTTAACATCAATTAAAAGATATGAAACCTTAAATGCATATGATAAAATATCAAACATTAAGATATATACCTAAATGTAATAATATAGAAATAATTATTGATTAATACACCTATTTGTCATAATATATTTACAAATATATTTATTGATTAATATGTGTCTTTATTTTATTATGTGTGTATATGTGTGATTTTTGAAAGCAACAAAACAAAAATGCCATATATGCAAGAAAAAAATAATGTCAAACGATTGTAAACTGGATGTTTATTTCATAATCTGTAGGATAGTGGTAAAAGGCATACATGAGTATATAATACGGCAAAATTTCATTCACATCCAGTAAAAGCAAAAGTGAAACTACATTGACTATATAATCACTATCCCTCTTCAATTTTTCTTTCTCAAATTGTCATAATTCAGTTTACTGGAATGTTTCTGTTCTTGACTAAATGCTTTCTGATTTGTGTAAAGCCTTCATTAAATTGGTAACCTTTATATACAGTTTTCAAAACTCAAACTGAAATATCCTCTGGGGAATTACAGTTTACCCTCAGTTCTTGTAAAGTAAAATAGTGTACCCTATAATGTCAAAAGTGGCAGAACACGAGTTCTTTTCTGCTCTAAGATTCTGTCAAGAATGATACCAGGCCTACAGCAACTCTTTTAATAATATTTTTTTGTCACAGAAGAGAGGAAAAATAGGCCAGGTCTGTGTACAGTTTCAACAGGCATCACATTCCATTATTTTATTTCAGTGTCCATGTTATCTCTAGATTATGGTGAAGAAAAATAATGCTGTGCTGAGCTGTGCTGAGCATGGAGACTGCTTGGGATTCTCTCACTCCCTCTGTCCTTCTCCTCAACTCGTGTGTACTCTTTCTGAAATTAAAAAAAAAAAGGACAAAAAGATTTTAAATTTTAAATGAAAACATGATATATTATCTATGATAAGAACATACACCTTTGCAACATATCTAATTTAAATTTTTTTTACAGTTATTTATTTTTGAGAGAAAGAGACAGAGCATGAGTGGGAGAAGGGCAGAGAGAGAGGGAGACACAGAATCTGAAACAGGCTTCAGGCTCTGAGCTGTCAGCACAGAGCCCGACGCGGGGCTCGAACTCACGAGCAGTGAGATCATGACCCAAGCTGAAGGCTGAAGTAGGACGCTTAACGAACTGAGCCACCCTGGCACCCCACAACATATCTAATTTTAAATATTTACTTATTGTGAACAAAAATCTAGAGAAATTAGTATTTAAATGTATAACTAAATGTACAATTAAATAATTAATATGCCCAACAAATATTAAACTACAAATATCAGGAGACATACATACAGATAGTCATAGCCATGATTTCCATAAAGGTTGTGAAAAATATATACAGTGGGTTTTTTTTTTGTACTATTTTTTCTTTGAGAGAGAGAGAGAGAGAGAGAGAGAGGGAGAGGGAGAGGGAGAGAATGAGTTGTGGAGAGGGACCGAGGGAGAGAAAGAGAATCTTAAGCAGTCTCCATGCCCAGCATGGAGCCCTATGTGGGGCTGGATCACGCAACCCTGAGTCACGACCTAAGCCAAAATCAAGAGTCTGACACAACTGAGTCATGCAGATGCCTCTATTTTTTGTACGTTTGAAGTGAAAAACAAAGTAAAAACTACACAAGTACATTTTGTTTACATATATTTTCATTCATTAAAAATATTATTTCGCTTGATTTTTAATTTGATTCTGAAAAGAATAATTTACGTGATTTAGGTTACACATTAATTACACATTACACATTAATTGATTAAAAGTTTATTTTTTTCTAATACTGAGCTAGTTATATCACCACCTCTGTCTTGCCTAGTAACTGGAATATTATAATCTTTTTAAAAAGGTACTTACATTTCTTTATAAATGAATAGCATCATATTACTGTAAATTCAGAAACTGTTCTTTTATATTCTGCATTAGTGGTATTAGATGATAGCAACCAATTTGTAGAGCTAAACAGATTGTAGATTTAAAAGGATTTTAAGATAACTGAATAGTCAAATACTAGAAAACATTTTGTTTTTTATTTGTCATAATTTACCCAGATCAACATTTTGTCATTGAATGTTAGACAAAACATATGGAATAACTGAAGAAGTAATAGATTCTTGTGCTGACCACAGGCATAGCCCACTCATTTTTTCCCATCTATGATACTTTTTTAAAGTTCCATTTATTTATTTTGAAAGAGAGAGAGAGAGAGAGAGAGAGACTAGGGGAGGGGCAGAGAGAGAGGGAAAGAGAGAGAATGCCAAGCAGGCTCCACACTGTCAGTGCAGAACCAGATGTGTGGGGGTCAAACCCACAAACCATGAGATCATGACCTGAGCCAAAACCAAGAGGCAGACACTTAACGGACTGCGCCACCCAGGTGCCCCATCTATGATGCTTTTTAAATGATTCTACATATAGTTCCTTATACCGTGGAAGGAAGAAAACAGGATTGAACAAAAGATGCGTGGAGAATATTGACATGTGAAGAGTGGACGTGCACACCTATTGGTGTCCAAGCAGGAGAAATAATAGTGTATGTATTTGTATTATAATTGGACACCAGTAAATTGAGGCAAAAGCTTCTAGCAACTCAGGACAAAATGTAGGCATTTCAGGTTGCTAGCGACTTGGAGTTCAGAAGCAATTACTCATACTTGTCCACTCATATGTCTACTCGGATTTGCTTTATCATATATGGCTCAGACAAAAATACTTAAAATGATCATGTCCTCTAGCATCCTTCCTGTTGCTTTCTTTTACAGTGTTTCATTAGTAAAAACTGTGATGTCTTCACAGACGATTTTCTTTTCTGATTACTAACTTTTCTTTTAAAAAAAATACTGAGAATTTTAGTTTTAGTCATGAGGTATTTAGTCAGGAGGTATGTACTTATTCCCCCACCATAAATTACTGGTAAGATGGACAAAAATACAGAAACAACAGTTTTCAGCCACTGAAAAAGAGTCGGAATAAAATTATAATTGTTGAGAAAAGGAAATCATTGCTCTGGACTTCCAGAGAGGGAGAAGACACAGGGTCAGAGAGTACTGTTGAAGAGAAGGGGAAGATAAGGAGTTCAGGGAGGCTGAGAGGGCTAGAATGTGTGAGGCAGAGTACCGTGAAAAAGGAAGCATTTTGCAAAAGAGCTCTAGAAATATCTAGATAGGGATCTACTTGAGTCTTTAGCTGGATACTAATCTGTGAATTTAGAGGCAGGGAGAAATTCCAAAGTGCAAGATAAAAATTAACTTTCAGGTAAAGAAATATTACAGAAACACTATAAGTTGAGAAATTCCCATAATTCAAAAAGAACAGAAAGTGTTAGAGATGCCAACAGCCAAAATATAGAGACCTTGTTAAAAATGTAAGGCATTTCATATATTTTTTTAAAATTTTGTGGATACCTATTTTATGGTCACTCTTTTGTCTATCTGGTTCATTTGATAAGAATGTGAAATACAGAGTTGTTAGTTGGAGTATTATGAAAATTTTAGTGTAGTAATAATAAACATTGAGAAATATAGTAATGACTGAAATTGATTATAGGAGACAGAAGAATATATAGTGATGTGGTAGAAAAATAATGCTAATAGAAACATAAGACACATTGATACTGAATAGTGGTCGAGAGCTTGAGCGTAAGAGGGGCAGAGAGAGAGAGAGGGAGAGACAGCATCCCAAGCAGGCTCCACACCAAGTACAGAGCAAGACATGGGGCTCAATCTCATGAACTGTGAGATCGTGCCCTGAGCCAAGATCAAGAGTTGATGCTTAACCCACTGGGTCACCCAGGCACCCCTCCTCTTTTCGAACTTAACATTTTAATAAGCTTATTTTACAAATTGCCATACCTTCAATGGAATTCATATTTTGACTTACAATAACAATAATCAAATGAAGCTATTACATTGTTTGACAATTCAGGGGGAAAAAACTTAAAATGTATCCTCTTTTCTATAAACTCTGGCCAAACTCATAACTATGGCTTCAAATAGTTATTCATTTGCAAGATCACATTCACCTTTTATATATATATATGTCTTGACAATTGTTTTCGAACATTCTATTAAATATACACACTTTCAATACACATACACACTTCATCTCACATTCATCAGAGTTTTATGGGATTAATAAAGGTTTCCATAAAAGTGTCTGTTTTTTATTAGTTTGTTGGTTGGTTGATTGATTGGTTTTCCTGGAATATGGCATGCAAAATTTAAGTTTTCTGTGTTTTAGAGTTGGCTTTCAGGGGGATAATCAATGGCCTCTTTGTGATAAGAAATGAAATGGTATTTCAGTATAAAGGTACACATTTTACAGGCATTTCATCCTATCATGTTCACCCTCCTGTCATAACGGTGTCTGGTTAGGGTAAATGTTAGTTGTTCTAGGGATTTGTATTTGGTGACAGATTACTTTAAAAATCTGTTGCAATTTTGAAGTTTAAATCATCTGGAACTTCTAAAGGGTTAAGTGTAGGCCACTGCTTGCTCTTCATGACATATACCACGAACTCAAACCTCTTTCTTGAGCACCACATAATAGTGTGGGACTGAAGGTACTAGACGTTCAAATAGTATGTCTAAGAAAAAATTCTTTCTGTCTCACAACTAATTTTCTGTCCTTCCTGTAGCCCTTGTATCAGTATTTGGAGCCTATATCGCTGATTTTTTGTTGGAACCAAAAATCCTAACACTGAATATTTGTGTCCCCTCAAAATTCATGTTGAAACTTAATCCCCAATGTGATAATATCTGTAGATAAAGCCTTTGAGAAATGAATAGATCATGAGCTCAGAGCCCTTATGAATGAAACGAATGTCTTTATAAAAGAGACCCCAGAAAGATCCCTCACCTCTTTGGCCACGTGAAAACACAGAGAGAAAGACAATCATCTACAAACTAGCAGATAGGATCTAACCAGACACCAAATCTACCATAAACCGTGATTTTGCACTTTCCAGCTTCAGAACTGTGAAAAAGTTCTGTTGTTTAGGAGCCACCCGGTCCATGGTATTTTGTAGAGCAGCCTGAAGGGACTAAGACCACATAATTTTTCTTGGTCACTGTATCATCTCTGCTTCAATAACCAAGGATCTTAATATCATTCAAATCCATCGAGTTTCTTTACATTTATTTACATTACTTCAGTTTGTCACTCACACTCAGTTAAATTATTACAACAGCCCGTTAATTGTCCTGCTTCCAGTTTGACCTTCCACTGAAGCATTCTCTAACTTGCATCCAAGGTGATTAAAAAAAGACTGATTATACTTCTTCTCTTTTTAAACCTTTGCAGAGGCTTACTATTGCTGATGGGAAATGGTCGAACTTTAGTATGACAACATAAGGCCGCTCACTACCCGTCTCTTAGACCTACCTCTGTACCCACTTAACCTGAGACTCTTTATGACACTTCTTGCTCCTTTCTAACTTTGCCTCTCAGCTCCCACAGTATGTATTCCAATCACACATAACTCCCTGGAATTCCAAAGAGGAGCTATGTTTTCTTTTGCTTCCAGGAGTGTACATATGGTATGGTATTTCATTTTCTTGGAATGCCATTTTTCCTAGTGGCTACTCTTATATCTACCTCATAGTAATACTTGGGTCAAGAATTCCATGTTTATCTAGCTATGGGTTGGTTTCTAGCCTATTTGTTCCAATAGTTTCCCACTATTTTATTATTATTTATTCTTTTTATAATTGCTTACCTATATGTCTATTTAACTCTTTTCCTGTTAAGCTACTTGAAAACACAAATAATGTTTTGCTCATTTTTTTCTATATCCAGCTCCTACTTACATCAATGCACAGATGCGAGAGGAAAGTGTATAAGATGCTGCCTTTGGTTATTTTAATAATTAAAGGGGCAGCTTTGTCCTTTTAGGATCCATCCCATAATAATAAATACAGTTCCAAAATGTATTTAACAAAAGCATAGAGTTAATATCATATCATTTAAATAAATATTTTAAGCTTAACCAAAAATCTATACTAAAATTGCAGCAGAAAAAAAATCACGGCAGAAAATAGTTGAACTGGTATCAGCCATAAAATCTCAGATATATCATTTTCTTATCATGACAAAGCGTGTCCCTCTGAACTCTATGCTTGCTATTTCCTGTCAGTTCAAAAGAGGTCTCTTGACAGCAGAAAAAGGTGCAAGAAAAATGAGAGAAATAGGTACACGGCAGCTATTTACATTGTCATGGCTTATCAATCATTTTGAATGTCTTGTGCCCAAGCAGATACGTAGTGATAAAATATTACCGAATGCCAACAGAAGCAGAATAAAGGGCTTCAACCTCTTACCAGTATATAACCTAGTACATGTGCATTGCCCATTCTCAGCAGCACTTTACTAGTTTCAAGACAGATGTATGACCCACTTGTAATGGTTGTAATGTGGTTGTAATGAGGACTCAATTCAGTGAAAGCAGAAAATAAAATTTGTGAAACTGACTATAACAAGTGCTCAGTAAATGTTAGTTGATTTTCAATATTAAGAATGATACAATTATTTATTTCCTTCTGGCTCCACACTCACCAGGCAATTCCCTTAAGGCATTCTGGAAGATCGTTCTCTTGATATATTTAACTCCCTACCCTTCATTCCTAGGCACATTCATCCCTAGGTCTCTGTCCAAAGGCTTGGCCAGAGAGAGGTCTTCTGGCAGTGAGGTTTCCTTACAGGAAGAAAGGGGGAAACCTTGAAGACAGTTTTTGCCACTCTAACTCAGTACTCAGTAGTTTCCCTTCAGAGTCCTCCTGCATTGTGCTCCACCCCTATCCTCAACACCTCCCCCACTCAGGCTGCAGAAAACTGCTGCAGCCTTTTGTTCAGGGCTCCCACAAAAGTGAGACCCTTTGTGCTGATCCAACGGACCTTCGGCACTTCCTTGCAAGGGGTAAAATGCAAGGGTGTTGTTGGCCTTTCTCCAGTTTTAGCATCTTGCTTATACCATTGCAGTAAGTGATTAGTCTTAACTCTTTAATTTCTGACTTGCTTTAACTGGCCTCTATGACACCCGCCAGCTAGGCTCTCCCAATTCAGCTGAGCCCCTGACACCTACTAAAAGAAAATCAAAGCAAAAGTTATATACTCTCAAATTCCTGTATTTAAATAAAATTACTATGAACAAAATATAAAACTAAACAATATATATTACTTCACAAATATTTTATATTCATCTATAAATATTATAATATTAATTATATATATCAAAAATATAATATTAAAATATTTATTTTAAGTATAGACTTTATAAACACTAGATTTTAAATATTAATAGACTCTTTTTTAAATTTTTTTAACGTTTATTTATTTTCAAGACAGAGACAGAGTGTGAACGGGGGAGGGGCAGAGAGAGGGGGAGACACAGAATCCGAAGTAGGCTCCAGCCTCCGAGCTGTCAGCACAGAGCCCAATGCAGGTCTTGAACCCGCCAACAGTGAGATCATGACCTGAGCCTAAGTCAGACGCTTAACCCACTGAGTCACCCAGGTGCCCCTATTACAGATTATTTTAAGTCAGTACAATTTATTAAAAGAACACAATGTTGTATTCTACTTTTGATTTACGCTCTGGTCATGATCTCCTAGTTCATGAGACCCAGCCCCCCTCAGTCTCTGTGCTGACAGCATGGAGCCTGCTTGAGATTTCCTCTCTCCCCCTCTTTCTGCACCTCTCCTGCTTGCATGTGTTTGCACACACCACTCTCTTTCTCAAAATAAATAAATGAACTTTAAAAAATATTGTCAATAAAAGTAATATTATATATAATTTGTTTTTATTTTCTATAAGAATAGATTATAAATAATTTATTATTCTGTGCTGACAGATTTGATAATCAAAATAATCTCTAATTCTAAATTGTTTTCTTTTTATTTAAGTAATTAATTTTTGATATACATAAAGTACATGAATATACTTATATTTTACATATACTCAAGTCATTAGATTTAGTAAATATTTTGTATCAAAACCTATCTTTTTATTATGGCAATTATATTATCATCTTAAAATAACCTGTGATGTGGAATTTTATTTATAAATTATTGCTAGATTTATTTTAATCTAGGCACAGATACTCATACTGAGTACATGGTATTTATTGGGTCATTTGTTTTTGGTGGGGTTTTTTGCTATTATTTTTTTATATTACTTATCTACAAAACATAAATAAAGAACTTTCAGGACATATGTTGAAGGTGAAAAAAACTATTTCTTAGTATAGAACATTTTTAATTTCAGATTTATTCATGCAAAGGGTTAAGGTTATGTGAATGTCATCTCTTTATGAAGTACTACACTCTCGTTTTATTACTAATTCCCCTCTGCATCAAATCAAACACTACATATGGTTATAACATTGATTTCTTAATTTTATGAAAATTGCCCTACCAACAGCTGGTCTCTTGAACAAATGAATATGTCAATGGCTGATTACAGATTAATGATATAGCTATTCTTCAAAGGTGTAGCAATTCACATTCAAATTTAGCCTCATAGTAGTTGAGAATGCTTATTTAAAAGGAACACTCTTTAACTTGTGCATTTAAATATTTTTATTGATATAAAATTGAATGCTTTTGAGAACATAATATACACACTTCAGAAGAAAAGAGGACTGAAAGAATTTAAATTTAGGATTATTGAAAAGCACATCTGCTTTGAATGTAATGATTTATTAAAACCAGTGTGAAGCAACTGCTAATCAAATTTCCTTGAAGGCACCAGAAAATACTATATTATCACACAAACTTACTTAGGGTCTCTTTTTAAAACAGTTATTCAACTTGTAAAAATTTAAAAGTTGAGTTAAAAATCAGAAAGAGCTCTGAAATCTATTTGCCAGTCACATTCTGAAAAATGTGTATCATTATGCATTTAAAATAATATAGAATTCTAATAATAGCAGTGGTTTTCTTATGTTTTGGAAGACTACAATAACATTTTGCTACAACAATTCCTGAAAATTTCTCTGCCTGTCAGTTACTGTCATAAAAGATCTAGCTATTTGTCAATTGTATATCTGAAAAAATATCTTTTATATTGGGTCCCAGTGGTTAGGTAAGTAATGATGCAAGCAATAAAAGGATAAAATTAACAAATACATGTATTCTCAGTGTTAATACCTCGAACATTAGCAGTGTGGCATTTTCCAATTTTGAAGAATTTTGCTTTTCTGTATTACTGTGATTGACATTTTGAAAGATGAGCTTCATTTGAAATTCACATCACCTAATATTTGGTTTGAGGAAAACTTCACTGATTACTAAACACACAGTATATTTAGTGCATATCGCTGAATAGAAGATCTCCAGAACAGAATACTCTCCTAAAAAATACAATTAATGTGCTCTAATAAAAGCTGTTTGTTTGTTTGTTTGTTTGTTTCACAAAATCACTATTTCTTTTCCTATCTGTTTTTAAATTTCCACTTAAGCAAACCTATAAGTTCTGGTTCCTGGAGCACGAGTTTATTTTGTCACATAATTTTCTCCAATTTAATTCCAGCAATAGCAAAAGCAGCTGCTGAGATCACGGGAGCATTTTAAGGAACTTAAACATACCAAAAATACAGAGTAATATGTAACCTTGTCTTATAGAAGACAAACTCTACTAAGTATGTGTTAGGCAAGTCCCCACAAAGTGCCCACACACACACCTCAAATTAGTAAAGTTACCTATTAGTTCATAGGCTCCTTGTACAGCAGTCAGGCTTTATAACCCAAGGTCTTTAACTCTGCTGTTGGTCTGAAATATTGTGGAAAAGAGATGACTGGGTAACAGGGAACATATTTTGTTCAAGGTCACAAAATAACCAAGTGATAGAGCCAAGAAGACACAATTAAAAGCTAAATAATGATTGAGGCAATGCTCAAAATTGAATGAGTTGCTAACTCTTTATTTGAGGACTTTGAAAGAATTACTTCTGAAAGTCCCTGTCTTAGCTCCAACTGCTATAAAAATAATACCTAAGACAGGGTGGCTTATCAACAACAGAAATTTATTTTTCACATTTTGTGAGGCTAGGAGTCATGATCAAGGAGCCAGCATGGTCAGGGTGTAGTGAGGACCGTCATCCAGGTTGCAGATTGCTGACATCTTGTGTCCTCAAACAACAGACTGCAGAAAGAAGAAGTGAGCTGTCTCCTGACTTTCATTTGTGCACAACTCCCATTCATGAGGGCTTCATCCCCATGACCTCATCTAATCCTAATTAGAAGAGCTTTCTAGAAGGTCTATTTCTGAATTTTATCACATGAAAGGTAGGGTTCCAACATATGATCTTCAAAGGACACAATCATTCAGTTCATAACAGTTCCTATTCTATACATTAAAAACAATATAATGCAGGGTGCCTGGGTGGCTCAGTCAGGTAAACGTCCGACTTCGGCTCAGGTCATGATGTCTCAATTGACGAGTTTGAGCCCCGCCCTGGGCTGTGCTGAAGGCTCAGAGCCTGGAGCCTGCTTTGGGTTCTGTGTCTCCCTCTCTCTCTGCCCCTCCTCAGCTCATTCTGTCTCTCTCTTTCTCTCTCTCTCTCTCTCTCTCTCTCCCTCAGACCCTCTCTCCCACTCATGCACACACACTCTTTCTCTCTCTCAAAAACAAAACAAAACAAAACAAAACAACAATATAAGAATATTAGAGAGAAATATTGATTTTAATTATACCTTTTTAATAAAATTAGATCTAGCAAATATATAATTAATATGATTCAAATGTTAGAATTAGAGCATAAACTAATGCTTAGAGCACAAACTAAAAAACTATTTATTCATGTTTCCCTTAAAAACATAACATGCTCATTTTTTGGGCTATGGAGATAGGATTGTATTTTCTTTTGTTGTTGTTGTTCTCTTAATATTTTTTAGAAAACCAGAAAGAAATCACTTGCCAGCATAGGGAAAACTAATTTAATTATTAACATTCTTTTCTATGCATAGTGGTATTTACTTATTTAATATTTCTCATTTGGACTAGAAATAGCCATGAAAAATTCTTGTGTTTAATATACAGCTGCACTTAATGCTCTCCAACTATGTTTTCCTCATTCTTAGTTATTTTTATATTTATGCAAATATAATTAATAAAATTGAATAAGGTAATGATACACAACTTAGCATCCTAAAATATCATTTTTATCAAATTAGTAATTATTTCTAATTGCCTTACTCTAATAAGAAGTACCCTAAATAGTAGAAGGTTTGAGAAGGTTGATACTCAAGGAAAAATATGTGTTCAGGGGTAAATTAAGGGTGGAAAAGCAGATAAATAGAATGAGAAAAATCTAAACATCTGGCCTACCATAGATAGCTTGCTCAGGAGCTGGTAACAGAGAAGTTTTACTATTTTGTTTTCAGATTTTTAACTCATTACTTTTGAGAAAAACTTTACTAATAAATTCAGGGGCAAATTACCCCCAAACATATTAGCTAATCATTCTCATTTTTCTCCTAGAAAAGAATATGGTTCTAGTGACACATTTATATTTCTTAAGTAGAACAGTTGTAATTTCCTCAAGAATAGGACCAATATAAATATTTATTTATTTTTATTAATTAATTATTTATTTTTAAAGTGGTATCCATCCTAACACAGGGCACAAAGTCATGACCCCAAGATCAAGATTTACATGCTCTGCTGACTGAGGCAGCCAGACACCCTACAACACAGACATTTACAATCAAATGATCATGCAAGTTATTTCTTTTTTTTTAATGTTAGGCTGCTTTTTTTTTTAATGTTTATTTGTTTGTTTTCAGAGAGAATGCTAGTAGCAGAGAGGGAGAGAGAGAATCCCAAGAAGATTTGAGCTGTTAGCACAGAGCCAGACATGGGGATCAATCTCACGAACCAGGAGATCATGACCTGAGTAGAAACCAAGAGTTGGATTCTTAACCAACTGAGCTACCAATGTGCCTGAATTATTTTTGTATTTTGTATTGTAATGATATATTACTAATATTTCATATTTGCAAATGTTCTTAAATCAATCTTTTATATCACCTTCAGTGTTAAACAATTACTATTGGTCATTATTGCCTGTGCTATGTGAAATAACTTATTTTTTTGTAGTATCCATGACCTTGTTAGGTATTGGAAACTTCATACTCTAAAATTTAAAATATCCCTAAGTGCACATACATATAGCCTATATTCATATTAAAATAATTATCAGTTACTTCTTCTCAGAAACCCTTCACATATATATTTCATTTAACATGGATTAATATGTGTTATTTATTTGGCTAGGGCATTTAATCATCAGTTTGTACACATAAAGAAGAAACTATGTTAACATGTAAAGAACAGTATGTGTTTTTTGTATTGACTAGCCTTAGTGCTTTAATTTCAATGTAAGAGCACTTTGCATCAGTCAAATGCTTTGCCTTCATCTGTTCTGTTTCTTCTTGCTTTCAAAGTGTGCAATCTCCTTCTCTTATGTCTTGGGAAATACCTGAAGTGCTTCCTTCTTAGTCAGTATAAGCAACCAGAATTCCCAATATGACTATCTTCAAACAATTGTAATAAAACTGTTTCATAGGGCTCTCTACAAAATCAGCAATGACAAGAAAAGAATGGTGAGTATGATTTCCATGAGCGTAATAGAACTTAAAGTGTTGATAAAAATCTTCTCACATGATTGCACTGAAAGAAGACCTTTTATGTTTGGTTGAGAAGGGAAAAATTATTGGTTTTATTCATTGGCACCCATGTACTTCACACCCATGGAAGGCTTTGACTCTACTTGATAGAGAATGAATTAGAATGTGTTATATTAATAATAGGATGACAAGCCTCCCTTCTGCATATCTGCTATCAAACTATTCCCACCATGAGTGATATAATTTACCAAATATCAATATTTGCATTTCTAAATAAAAGATCACATGCAATACTATTATTGTTTATATAATTAATGGATGAAGGTTATAGAAATTATCTATTTCTTCCATTTGAACTGACTGTCATTGAAGTAACTCAAAGATTGCTTCTGTAAATAGCCATTAAGACTGCTAAGAGGGAAGGTGTGTTTATATTCAATTTCTTTAGTTTCCATATTGGGAAAGGCAAAGAATAGGCCATTTGTCAAGTGCATGTTTAGGTAAAGGGGAGACCTGAGAGAAGTTATCTAATTTATTAGCTCATAAATCTCATGCTCTGCCTGAATTAATCTTCATGTTTTCAACTTTTCATCCTGCTTTTCATGCTATTCAGTGTTTTTTGTTTGGTTTTTTGTTTGTTTGTTTGTTTCTGATCTGCTCTGTGTCCAAGGAGACCAAACTTAACAAATTGCATCATTTGAGCAACCATGTCTAGTGGTTTGCTGTTTGTTTTCCTGATGGAAAGCACTAGCAAGAAATCTGCAGGCAGGAAAAAACAGATGAGGGTATTTATTTCCTTACTTTTTCCCTATCTTTCCAAAGTTCTGAGAGTGGCCAGAATGTATGTTAGGGCTCCTGTCAGTTCCTACCTCTTCCACAGATCCAATTCTCTCACCCAAATCTGAGTTTGGGGAGAGTTCCCCCATTTCCTCTCACATATAGGGGTTGAAATGACTTTTTTGCGAGTTTACACAAAGAAATAAAGTACTGACTGAATTGATAGTTGGATAATAAATATACACAGAGGGATTTTTGTTACAAGTCAATTTGTAACTGTCAAGAGAAAATATTTTTTCATAATTTTTTAATGTTTATTTATTATTTTTGAGACAGAGACAGAGTATGAGCAGGGAGAGACAGAGTGAGACACAGAATACAAAGCAGGCTTCAGGCTCCAAGCAGACAGCACAGAGCCTGATGCGGGGCTCAAACCCACGAACTGCAAGATCATGACCTGAGTCAAGTCAGACACTCAACCAACTGAGCCATCCAGGTGCCCCAAGAGAAAATATTTCTAAAGTATTATTTCAAATCCAGGAGAGAAAACAATACAACTCTATCATTCTAAATGAAGGAGAGAAAGACAGTGTATTTTGATGAAAAGGATTCACTTACTGGTACCCATTGTGATTGCTTACATGTTCACTTTAATTGATCAGTATCTGTACCACAATGATTAATAAGTAATGATTAGTATTAAGCCTGATTAGAATCACTAAATGCATTCTTCTTTAAGGATGCAAAGATCTCATAGCAAACTAATAACATCATCAAAAGCCCTGGGCAAAGTCAACACATAATGTAGATCATAATCAAAGATTGGAATGAACAACAATTTAGGCTCATCTTAAGTGGCTTTCACCTCAACTTGTTATCAGAACAGACAATGGAGGGATGCCTGGGTGGCTTAGTCAGATGAGTGTCTGACTCTTGATTTCAGTTCAGGTCATGATCCCAGGGTGGTTGGATCCAGCCCCATGTCAGGCTTGGTGCTGAGCACAGAGCCTGCTTAAGATTCTCTCTCTCTCCCTCTGTCTCTCCCTGACTCTCTCTCTCTCTCTCTCTCTCTCTCTGAAATAAAATTTTTAAAAAAGACAATGGGGAATGTAAAGGATACAATGTAGTGAGGTAAAATCAAACAAGTGGAAGTAACTGCCCCATGGTTAGTTCATGGGAATGCACCAATGTTTGATTTTCAAAGCAGGCCAAACAGTGAGGAAGCTGCCTGAACGATGATCTCAGAGCTAGGGGATTGCTGCCTTTCATTACATTAAGAAGGAAAGAGACCATTTTAGTATTTAGGGATTAAACAGTCACATAAAAACCAATTATTTGATGAGATGCAGCAACGTGTTTTTGTTTTGTGTTTTCTAAATCTCTAATTTTTGTCTTTCGTATTGACTTGTTTGTCTCAGACATGTAGCTAAATGATGACACCAGTTCTAGTCATGAGAAATTTAATGTTTCAATGATGAAGAGAGTGCAAATCTTCCTGTGGCTGTGTCTTCAAAGCATGAAACAGCTTTCCTGTTGCCAGAAGGTTTTGGTGAGTGGAGGCGGGGCTTGGAATCAAACTTCACACCTTATCATGCTAGATATAAGGTAATTTTTAAACAACTTTTGGGGGGATATAATTCACATTCTATACACCTCAAACATTTAAATTATACAATATGGCTTTTTTAGTATATTCATTGAGTTGTGAAACCATCACCACAATCAATTTTAGAACATTTCTATCTCTCTGAAGGAAATCCTGTATCCACCAGAAGTCACTCCCCATTTCCCACGAAACCATTCTAGGAAACCACTAATTTACTATTTCTCTGAATGAATTTTCCCACTCTGGACATTTTAAGTGATTGGTATCATAGGACATGAGGTCTTTTATGACTAGCTTTTATGACTAGCTACATATATATATATATATATATATATATATATATATAAATGTTTATAATTTTTATATATTTCTTGATGAATTGAACCATTAGAAATACAATCAAAACTTTTTTATAAGTATTGCTTTATATGGCTTTCTTTTAAATGGTAGAAAATACAAGTTACAAAAATACTTCTATCCTGACTTATTATTTACCCATGCAGTTATCTTTACCAATGTTATTTATTCTATTGTGTAGTTTTCAGTTACTGTTCAGTATCCTTTCACTTCAGCCTGAAGGATGCCCTTTAGTATTTCCCGTGGTGAAAGGCTCCTAGAAACAATATACCTCTGTTTTTTTTTTTTTTTAATAGTTCCGATTGATACAAAATTCTTACTTTAATTCTTTTTCTTTGAGGCCTTTGAATGATGATGCTACTACGTAGCCTCCGGTACGTCTGATGAGAGTCAGCTGGTAATATTGTTGAGGATGCCTGTATGAGTTATGTCTTGGAACACAAATTGTTCCAAAGTCTAACATAATTAAACTTGGGCTTTATGGTTTTGTTTTTTGTTTTTTGTTTCTGCCTCATCAACTCTTGTTCCCTTGGCTGAGTGGTGGTGATTGCACAGACATCAGTGTGGTCTGCACCACTATGTCTGCCAACATGGCCACCACCACCACCCAAACATGCTTCACCAATGACTACACGTACTTTAAGGAGCTCAGCAATGTTGCTTTCTCTGTGGCTTGCAGGTATGTGAAGAATTCCTGCATGCAGGATGATATAGCAAAAATCATCAATACCAAGAAGTTACCTGCCTAAGAGCCCCAGAAACTAGAATGTGAAGTCAAACTATTGTGACTTTTGAAACATGCAAACATCAAGTGCCTTTATGACAGAAGAAGGGTTCACAACCTCATGTTTGACCACGTTACTGGAAAGTAGCTATTTGATGAGATTGTGGCCAGAGGGTAGTACAGTGAAACTGGTTCTGTATACATCAAATTCTGGAAAGTGTTAGCCACATCACCAGCATGACATTGTCCACCAAGACCTGAAGCCTGGCAACCCAATGTTGGCAAGCAAATGCAAGATGCGAACACAAAGCTGGCCTGGTCATGGAAGTGTGGGAGAACAACAGGGTGGGCTTAATTTTTTTTTAATTTTTTTTTAAGTTTATTTATTTTTGACAGAGACAGAGTGCATGCATGAGCTGGGGAGGGGCAGAGAGAGAGGGAGACACAGAATCCGAAGCAGGCTCCAGGCTCCAAGCTGTCAGCACAGAGCCCAATGCAGGGCTCAAACTCACAAACTGTGAGATCATGACCTGGGCTGAAGTCGGACGCTTAACCGACTGAGCCGCCCAGGTGCCCCAGGGTAGGCTTAATTTTGATGGTACCCCAGGTTAGGTGTCCCCTATGGCCTTGAGGAAAGATCCCTATGGAAAACCTGTGGCCATCTGGGCCTGTGGGATCTTCCGTGTATATTCTGTTGGGATTGTCTCCTTTCTTGGATGAAGATCAGCATAAGCCATATCAGCAGATCAAGGCCAGAGCCTATGATTTCCCATCACAAGTGTAGGATACAGTGACTCCTAAAGCAAGAACTTGATCAAGCAGCGGCTGACCATAAACCCCACAAAATGCATCACGCCTCACCCGGCTCTCAAGTACCAATGGGTCTGCCACAGATTCCCCAGTGGCATCCATGATGCATCATCATGAGACTGTGGAGTGTTTGTGCAAGTTCAAAGTCCTGAGAAATCTGAGGGGTGACATGCTCACGACCATGCTTTCCTCCAGGAATTTTTCAGCTGCCAAAAGTGTATTGAGCAAGAAGTCAGATGGTATTTGAAAGGAACAGAAACCACCATGGTGCACAGTTCACAGATGGCATCAAGAAGTCCACAGAGAGCTGCAACATCACCATGGAAGATGAAGACCTCAAAGTGCACAAACAGGAGACCATGAAGATCATCAAACAATAGACCGAGGTTGTTAACAATGGGGTCCTTGAGGCCTACAGGAAGATCTGTGATTTAAGCCTTACTTCTTTTGATCTCCAGGCCCAGGATAACCTCACAGAGGGGATGGATTTCTACAAGTCTTACTTCGAGAGGCTTCTACCCCAAAACAAGAAGCCCATTCGCAGCACCTTCTTGAACATACACATCTACATGACTCATGGATGCAGCTTACATCTCCTACTTCTACCTCACCTGGTACATTGAGAGAAGAGTCAGCCTCTCCCCAGCCAGGTGGAGACCCCAGTCCAGCAACGTTGAGATGGCAAATGGCTCAGAGTTCTCTATCACTGCTACGGTGAGCTCAGTCACAGAGGCATTAGGAGATCCCAGCCAGCCAGAGATCACTGAGCCTTTGTGGTCAGTGGTTCTGGAGGACATGAGTGACAGTGGCAGCCCTGTTCGTTTGAGATTTAAAACAAGTTACAAAATGGCGGCAGCCAAGGCACACCCTTGCATGTGGCCCTCCCACCTGCCCTTTTATCTATGTCTGCTCTATTGAGACGGTTTTACATTTAAGAAATAAAAAATAGAAAAAAAGATTGTTAAAAAATGGAATTCATATGATAGTTCTAATTTTCAATATTTGAGGAACCTCCATAGTGTTTTCCACCGTGGCTGTGCCAGTTTGCATTCCCTCCAACAAAGCACAAGGTGGGAATCTTCACCAGCATTTGTTATCTTCTGTCTTCTGATAATAGCCATTCTGACCAATGTGCCGATATCTCGCTATGGTTTTGATGTGCATTTCCCTGATGTTGAGTGATATTAAGCTTTTTTCATGTGCCTGTTGGCCACCTGTATGTTTTCTTTGGAAAATGTCTCTTCAGATCTTCTGCCCCCATTTTTCATTTTTATTTTATTTTTTTTTTAATTTTTTTTTCAACGTTTTTTATTTATTTTTGGGACAGAGAGAGACAGAGCATGAACGGGGGAGGGGCAGAGAGAGAGGGAGACACAGAATCGGAAACAGGCTCCAGGCTCCGAGCCATCAGCCCAGAGCCTGATGCGGGGCTCGAACTCACGGACCGTGAGATCGTGACCTGGCTGAAGTCGGACGCTTAACCGACTGCGCCATCCAGGCGCCCCACCATTTTTCATTTTTAAATCAGATTGTCTAGGTTGTTGTTGTTGTTGTTGTTGTTGTCATTGAGCTGTATGAGTTCTTTATGTATTTTTAATATCAACCTCTTATCAGATATGATTTACAAGTATCTTCTCCCATTCAGATCAGTGTAGAGAATATAGTTGGTAATATTGTATTAATTTTGTATAGTGACAGATGATAAATACACTTGTGGTGGTAATTATTTTCTGATGTATACAAATGTCAAATCACTATGCTGTACACTTGAAACTAAATTGTGTGTCGTTGAACCTCAATTATAAAAGAGAGAGAGATAGAGAAAGAAACAGAACGGCCAGACCAAAAAAAAAAATTCAGTTTTTAAGGCCATTTTGGGGGGCTTGGTCTGGCTCCAAGAAGACTGTTCTCACCTATATTTTTGCCTGGTTCTGTTAAAATTCTAACTTGTTGAACTTAATATTGTTGTTCTCATAGAGCTACCAGCTTCTTTTTAATTGCTTACTACCAAAATTTCCATGGTTTTCAACAGCGCCCTTATGCTTAAACTTCCCCATGCTTTGTTCCAAATACAGCCTGTTTCCTTGGGGAGAGCTCTTTGTTCTTACTGTCTTCCTCTCCTGCTGCGTAAATCTTGTGCACCACGGCTGTGGAGTTGAGTTAGAGGTAGAGAGGAGGCCAAATTCTCTCAGAATGAAACCTTTGCTTTACAAACAGGGCTCAGGGCAAGGGCAGTAGCATGTGATCTTCTCAGCATGCCCCCAACTGGCATAAAACCTCTATCCTCTGGTAAAGTTAAAGAAAAATGTTAGGGCTCCTGTACCTGGAATAGAGCCTCCTTCTTATGAGTTGAGGATAAATGGAAGAAGGGAGCCCCAGGTCTCTCATTGTCTATTATCTGGAATAGAGCTCTTGCAGCATAGAGCTGGGGAGAAAAAGAATTGCTGAAGTCTTACATCTCTTGGGGAGACTGTAGTCCTAGGCTGTGCCCTGGAAGAACAGAGAGCCACACCCACCTGAGGACGAATACCATCCCAGGGAGCTGGCTAGGTTTGGAGAGCCTAGTGGCTCAAGTTCCCACTCTTGATATGTTTACCCACATTTAGTAGAATTTCTTTCTTCGTCGATTGGTTTATGACCTTAGTACAATATTCAGGGGTTTTGAATGTTGTTGTTGTTGTTGTTGTTGTTGTTGTTTGCTTGTTTGCTTTTATCATTTTCACCAGTAAAAGCCATTTCACTTGAGAAAGAGCCATTCCAGATGTCATTAAAGGCAAGTGTTTGTTTGTTTTTCCTCAAAATAAACACACTACCACAAGGAATATAATCCTCATTACTGCATTTGAATAGTTATGTATGAAATACATTTTGGAGGAGAGAACCGCTGTTCTCTGCAATATATTATGAAACTTGGGGCATATTAAATAATGAAATACATGTGAAGTTATCTAGCATTAGAGCTGACATATAAGTGGTTCTTGACAAATTACTCTTCTTTCTGAATATGTTGGGGGTCATTTTGTGATTGTAATTAACCTGAAATTGATCTTGCATTCAGCATAGGCTTGAGAGTGCTGTTTAAAATTTTCTCCTGTCAAAAAAGAACAGATACTGGTAAGAAAATTTTCTGAAAATTATAGAGTCTCAGACCTAATTGGCAACAGTGTGAACTATGCTTAGTTATATATGTTTTTGTATCAATAATTATTTTATGCTAATGTTCACATATGTAGGTGTTTCTAACATCTGTTATTTCTGTGTGGAGAAATGCATCCAACTAGAACTTCTAATCCTTACTGAGCCTTCAAAGAACTATGTAGGTGAAAGCAATAAACCCTTTGAT
This sequence comes from Panthera uncia, assembly GCF_023721935.1. Lineage (NCBI taxonomy): Eukaryota > Metazoa > Chordata > Mammalia > Carnivora > Felidae > Panthera > Panthera uncia. The sequence goes on from NC_064813.1 coordinate 50,028,138, forward strand.
ACCACATGAGTGCCAGTCTCCTCCTCGGTTCACCCCTATACTTGATTTAGTTTAATCAATTTTATCTTGTTCCTGACCTCCAAGATTGCCTGCAATTTTACTCTGTCTTTTAGATTTGTGCACTGATTAAAGTTTTTTTGCCTTACCCTTGGAACTTATTAAGTATGTAACTGAGATTTACCTTTTGGCTTTTCTCACTTTTACCTATTTATGAGATTTGATATTAATTCTGGCTTCTCTTCACGGGCCAGGGGAGGAAGTAAAATATTAAACCTTTCACTTCATCAGTTCCATGAGCCAAATACCACTTTACACATATTGTAAATTGTTTTAAACAAAAATAAATTTTTAAAGAATATTTATTTTATTATTTTAATAAATTATTTAAAACTGTTTGAATTAGACATAGAACTGAGAGCTTAACTGAACTATGATTTTTATCTTTAAAAGTGCTGTGGATGTTATAGAGAGAACCTCTCTCAGAGCTAGGGAAACCGGGGTAGAGATCAAGAAAAACAGGGAGTAGAAGCCAGACCTTAAGGGATTCCAATAAAAGAAGAGAATCTTGAGTGAGTGAATTAATGAATTAATGAATTCGTAAGTGAAAATATTAAAATTAATAAAACATGCCAGAGATTCTTAGTGAAGAGAGGTTTATTGGAAGCCACACTGAAAAATCATTTTTGAAAGACAAGTTATGGGGCACCTGGGTGGCTCAGTCGGTTGGGCGTCCGACTTCAGCTCAGGTCATGATCTCACAGTCTGTGAGTTCGAGCCCCGCATTGGGCTATCAGTGCAAAGCCCACTTCGGTCCTCTGTCGCCCCCTCTCTCTGCCCCTCCCCTGCTCTCTCTTGCTCTCAAAAGTGAAAAAAAAAATTAAAAAAAAAACACTAAAACAGGGGCGCCTGGGTGGCTCAGTGGGTTAAGCATCCGACTTCAGATCAGGTCATGATCTCCTAGTCTGTGAGTTCAAGCCCCGCGTCAGGCTCTTTGCTGACAGCTCGGAGCCTGGAGCCTGTTTCAGATTCTGTGTCTCCCTCTCTCTCTGCCCCTCCCCTGCTCATGCTCTGTCTCTCTCTGTCTCAAAAATAAATAAAAAAATTTTAAAAAATTAAAAAAAAGAAAGACAAGTTGAATTCAGATTATGGAAGGAGTGAGTTTTGAGAGCTAAAAGTGTCTCTCCTTTAATAAGTAAACAACTCTTACTTTTTATACATTTAAATTCAAGTTAGTTAACATACGATGTAGCTTGGCTTCAGGAGTAGAACCCAATGATTCACTTCTTACATGTGACACTGGTGCTCAACCCAAAAAGTGTTCTTCTCAATGCCCATCACCCATTTAACCCATCCCCCCACCCAACTCTCCTACAGCAACCCTCAGTTTGTTCTCTGTATTTAAGAGTCTCTTTTGGTTTGCCTAAGCAGCTCAACATGTGCTGCTAATGCTATTGCTTTGTTCTGTTCTCATGAGTAGAGGAAGCTGATACATTAGGGAAATGTCAGTGAATATTACAAATCATCTATAAGAAAAAAGACTCAGACAGAACCACAAGTGAAGGGCCAACATGGGAAGTAGCTGTGGGAATGGAAAGAAAGGAGCCAGATGTGAGAAAAGTCATGAAGTCAGTACCAGCATGCTTTTGAAGGGGAGAGAGAAGCACCAAGTGTAAGCAATGCTTTGGAAAACAAGGCAGGCAAAAAATATATAAAGTTGTTGATCATGGGAGTTTTAGATCTATGCACACTATGCACAACAGGCAATATTCTGCAGTACAAAGGATCTGAAATCTAAAGTAATAAGCAGAGAATGTGGTATATTATATCCAGAGATAATAAAACTTCATAGCCTCAAGTGTGTGCTGTGAAATTTCCTTTATAAAACATTAATTATATGAATGTGTCACATTAAGCGGTTCTTGGAAAGAATTCTTATGTTCCACTCAGAAGGCTGGATTGATTTTTTTCTACCCATGAACAGTGCAAATTTAGTTAAAATATTGCTTCTCAAGGATTTTACTTTCATGTGTAAGGGATTATTTAGTATCGGCTATCAATTCAGGTAACAATTATTTCCAATGGGCAATCTGTTCTTAAGATATATGAAACCGATTAGAAAATCCCTGTAGGTTGAATATTTAATTATAAACAGTCTAATTAACTTAATTTCTCCTAATACTATAGTCTGAAATTTTGCAGAAGTCAGAAACATACACTTTCCCATTCAAGACACATGATTTATCAAAATTGCTCAGTGTGGAAAAAAATATTTCAATTCCCCGTTTTTGGAGGTTTATACATTTGGCAAAATGTAACAGTTCTTGTGATTTATGACTTGAAATTTATTAATTTTCATTACTAGAACTAATTATGGCCATTTCTACTTACTATTTCCCTCATTAGAAAGCCCCAGCGCACGTCGTCAGTCAATTAATGACTTGTTGCTCTCCCTACTTTGTCTGCTGTGTTATACTCACTTCATGAGTAGTGAAGAGTTTAAGTATTTAGACAATTTTGATTACTACTATTTGTAAGGGAAAAGCAACCAAAAATGTAATAAGCTGTTCTGCATCACATCCAGGTTTTCTCAGGCCTGAAACTTATGGTTTGGAGGAATTTTGTGAAGGGAATAAAGTTTTAAATTTATTTATAAACATGTAAATAAAAATCAGGAACTTGTAAGGGTCTACATGAGTGGAAAGTCATAAAAATGTACGCATCATGATAAATCTGCCTTTAAGAAAGACAGTTGTCACTATGAAATGTAAAGGGTGAGAAAAATCCCTTTTGGCAAAGGAAAAAGCTTTCTAATGTGGCATACTAGGTAAAGTAAATGAACGAATGGCATCTTTTTTATTGTTCTTAATAAAACCTGTGGCTAGAAAGTGGTATATCTCTGTTCTTTAATTTTGTATTACCAAGTTAGCTTACAGAATGTTTACCAACAATTAAAACTTCTCGGTTTTATCCTTATCCTTAACACCTTGAACATAATGTTGTAGCTAATAATACACCAATGACATATCAATATATATTCTGGAAGGAAGAGAATACCCATGACAAAAATAAAAGCAGATGTCATCACTACAGGGGAACCGTTTGCAACACATGCATTTGACAAAAGGCAAATATTAAAAGCATATAAAGAATTCCTACGAAACAACAAGAAAAAAAAACACATACCAGTGGAAAAGTGAACAAATGATATGAACAGTTCACAAAAGTAACCAAAATAGCCCAAAAATATTCAAATGATGCGAACTTCACTCATCATCAGAGAAAGACAATCTGAACCAGAATTTACATGACTACACCGTCACCAGAATAAGGAAAATGAAAGCATAGACAATACTAAGTTTGGGCTAGAATGTAGAGTAACGAGAGCTACCATGCCCTGCTATTGAGTGAGAAAATATATATCTCCTTAGGAATACTCCTATACTCTCTACTAAAGCTCACTGAGCACCTACCATGTTATTCTCCAATTCCATGTCTTGGTGTGTACTCAACAGAAATACGAGTACCTTTTCCCCAAATTACATGTGCTAGAATGTCATAGCAGTGCTATTCATAATACAGCAAAATTCTAAAATTCTAGTGTCTATCATCATTAGAAAGATAGATAAATTGTGGATACTAGTATAATCAAATACTATACATAGTAAAACAAATTAAGTAATGCTCACCTTTGCAAACACCCTGGAATTATGAGCATTTGCAAACATAATTCCTCAGTATTCACATAAAGTGACTTTTATTATAAATATATACAAAGATTATATGAAATTATTTAGTTCCTTCACCTTTGGGTCAGTAGAAATAATAGTATGGCAATAAGATTATAGATCCAAAGGTATTTATTTTTTAGAACACTATCATAAAAAATACTGTTTTTGTTTGCTCCTGATGAAATTCTAAATATCAAGGTGTATTTCCAGACTATTTGAAGTAAAGCACATTCATGCTCTTCACCTCTTACCTCTTAGAAAGAGTATTTTACAAGTATCTTAGGGAAGACTTTCACCCCTCATACTGAAACACACTTTATTGTTCTTGATAACTTAAGTTCGCTTTTAGAAGGGAGAAGCCAATGCTTTGTAAACTGTAAAATATAAATAAATGAATAGGAAAACATAAAGCATTATGTCTCTACATGAACTTTAACTGGGTTCAAGAGACTTCAATAAAATAGGTATATTTGTAAGTATACTTTTCAATGTTGGGTTTGCAATATCAAAAGCTTTTTAGGCGAAGTCTGGACCTGGCTCCTGTACTCAGAGGGCAAGGAAAGACCGAAGAAAGAGGTAGGCCACTTCAGATTGATAGGTGGCAGGTTTAACAAGCAAAGGAGTTTACAAAGGCAGCTTGCCTTTGTGGCTGCAAAGTGAATATATTTCAACATCCACTCACCAGAATCTTCAAGTTCATATAGAGGCCTTAATGGGACTCAGTCACAAATTCATTCAAAATGGTCTGAACCTCACCTTACTCTCTCAAGGCTCCATCCTTGGAAGTGGCTCCACTGTGGAAACAATGAGCAGAGTGTTCCAAGGACTAGGGAGGGTGTCCGAGTCTAGATTGCCAGACAAGCAGTGGTTTCATATTCTCAGCTACATCCTCCCACACAATTCAGTATAAAAACTTTTTATTTGGTATGCTTCCCCCAAAGAACAAATGCTCTTGACAAAAAATAAATATTTATAGAAATCTCACAGATTTATTGAGAATAAATAATCCACATGACTTTCAGGACAATTCTGAAATCTTTATCTTTCATATTACTTTGGACTATACTTATTTAAAAAAAAATATTTCTAAGGGCAATACTTACAACATAATTTTAAGAATGGTTTAACTTGCACATAAAGAGATTTATACAATTTTAGGAACAAATAAAAATCTAATTCACTAAATTAAAATCTTATTTTTTTTATAATGTAGTCTAAGTATCATGTAAATATGACCATGATAAACCCGTTGTTTCCTATTCCATTTGATTTACTGAATCAGCTATACCAACTACCATTTTATAGTGTGTTGTCATTTGGAAAACATATTCACAGGGTTGATTCACAACATCTCTGTGAAGTATTATGTTTCTCTTAATAATGATTACAGAACCAGGGCGCCTGAGTGGCTCAGTCAGTTGAGCATCCTACTTCGACTCAGGTCATGATCTCACGGTTTGTGAGTTCGAGCCCCGTGTCGGGCTCTGTGCTGACAGCTCAGAGCCTGAAGCCTGTTTCGGATTCTCTCTCTGCCCCTCCTCCACTCATGCTCTGTGTCTCTCTCTCATAAATAAATAAACGTTAAAAAATAATAATGATTACAGAACTGAGATTCAAACAGTGAAAAGACTTGTCATAGTGGAGAAGTGACATTAGGACTATAACAGTATTTCAGAACCTATGCTCTAAAAATCAGAGAACAATAGTATTTAGGGTGCATTAACAAATGGAATTGGTATAAGAATGACTGAACTCAAGTTCTAGATCCATTCCATAATAACCATATAACATACTATCCTTCTTTATATCTTGGCTTCTTCATCTACAAAATAAGGAAAGAGTGTCTCTCACATGGTGTTGTTTTGATGATTAATAGGGATAGAACATTATTATGATTACACTTCAGATATATTTATACAAATCCTTAACACCACTTGATGTAAAACCAGTATTGCCATACCTATAGGGAAATTTAAAATAAGAAAGCATAATTAACTTGGCCAAGGTGTTACAGTTAAATTTTTACCCCCATTAAATTCAAATACAGTCTTCACCATATCCTACTTCTCTCAACTTAAATTATCATATCAGAATTGGCATGCTATAATTACCTAATAAATACCTGTTTCTTTGTCTTGTTGAATTCTTCACGATATAGCAGTCATTTATCTTCATATAGAAAATTGTTCATATCAATTTTCAAAGTGGTATTTACAGGTACAGAGAGTAGGTAAGACTTATGTGACTACCAGGCAAGCCCTCATGCCTCCCAGAAATCCCCCTGTATCTTTCTACCAGTGTACTTTATTCTTTTTTGTTAGTGAAGGTTTTCTTCTCTTAAGGGAGATTTTTAAGATATCACCCTACAATTTTAAGTAATATTAACTAATATCCTACTTTTGAATTAATAATTTTCTGTTCCCTGAGAGCAATATCTTAGAAAGTGACACTGGATGGATAACTCCCTGTGTTAATACAATAGAGATTGTAGATCTTTGAAATGAAGAGCTATATAATAGAACTCTGAAGTCCAGAGAGAGGAGAATTATTCACTGAAAGAATAGGGCAGTCCTCACCATTAGGATAAAGTCAGTCTGTTGTTATATAATTTAGAAACATATTTGGAATTATAAAGACTGTTGTCCTATAAATATTAAATAGTTATCATCTGGCCAGTTCATACTAAATGCCAAACAAACACACGGGTAAATCTTTAAAGGAATATGAAAAATTAAATAATTTGTGTGTTTCAAAAAAAATCTAAATACTCACCATTATGTATCAAAAAAAATACCTGTACATTTCTTGAATGTTTAATTATTATCAAGATCAAGGCTTTATGCTAAATAGTTTTTCATAAAATAAATTTTGGATCAATTGTATGTTGAACATCAAGTAATCCTACTTTTTAAAATTTCTTGTCAGTAAATACAGCGTGACGATCTTGATGAAACTCTCCACTAGAGAAACTTTTAATGAAGTGTCCAAAATTAGCAAAGTCAGTTATTCAATGTTTCTACAGGTTGGACAAATGGCTTACGATAAATTGACAGCAGTCATTCCACAAAGTCTAGGGGAATTTTTTTTTTTATTTATTTATTATTTTTTTTTAACATTTTTTTTTCAACGTTTTTTATTTATTTTTGGGACAGAGAGAGACAGAGCATGAACGGGGGAGGGGCAGAGAGAGAGGGAGACACAGAATCGGAAACAGGCTCCAGGCTCCGAGCCATCAGCCCAGAGCCTGACGCGGGGCTCGAACTCACGGACCTCGAGATCGTGACCTGGCTGAAGTCGGACGCTCAACCGACTGCGCCACCCAGGCGCCCCACGTCTAGGGGAATTTTTAAGAACACTGAAAGGCCAGGCATTTAGAGCTGGGGATACAACTCTCTCCTGTGAAGAACTATTCCAGTGGCTGGACAACCAAGTGTCTGCTCTCAACTACTCCAACATCCTGGGGCAAAAGAGCTTTTCTGGGTAGATTTTGCATCTATTGAACATCAATAAATCCTCTCTGTGGAATCCAGAGGTTCTGTGGTGTGGAAGACCTACACAGAGGAGAATGAGGTGTGGAAGCTGGGTAGCAACACAACTATAACCTACATTTTACATACATAGACACACAGCTTCTCCATAGAAGAGATCTGTGTGGGGAGGGAGGACAGGTGAAGGACAAATTTTCCATCCCTAGGTTGCTTAACTCCTCCTTCAAAGAAAAGAAGTTCTGTCCTGTCCAGGGAAGATCAAGGCAAGCCTCCAAAATGAGCACCCCCTGATCCTGGCTGAGGGACCTAAATATATTTGGATTACATTGTGGAACAATTAACAATTCCAAAACTTGATAAAAATGGTAAAGCGATCAACTAGTTATATCAGTTAGAAGTTAATGAGATCAGAGGAAGATACAGTTAAAAAAGATTGTGCTAAAATTAATTAATTAATTGATTGATTAATTCATTAATTAAAGGGACTATGGCTTTTAACCCAGCTATCGGGTGTAGTCCAGAAGGTTGTGCTCATGCTGAAGACTGTGCTCTCTCAGAAGAAAACTTATAATGAACTCTTTGATCTCTAGCTGAATAAGGAACATACCCAGGCCACACATATCCAATGACAAATAGTCATTAATGAAATATGAAATATGAAAGTAGTCTCCAGGCCACACATATCCAATGACAAATAGTGAAAAATTTATTGACACAAGAGGCTTACACACAACCTCTTATTTACCAATCAGAAGATTACTGCTAAACTGTGCTGACACAGGGGCAACATCTAGGAAACCTGGCTGAAGATAAAAACAAGAAAAACATCTGAATAGGGACATAGAAGGCTGCATAACATGGGTTAAATAGACCTCACAAAAGTATTCAATACAATAATTGAGACAATGTGATATGGACAAGGGAGTAGATAAATGCATCAATCCAACAGAATAGAGTGCCTAGAAACAGAATGACACAAATGGAGTTAACTAATCTTTGGCAAAAGGGCAAAGGCAATATAATGGAGCAAAAATAATCTTTTCTACAAATGGTGCTGGAACAATTGGAGATCCACATGCAAAAAAGTTAATTGTGGTGCAGACTTCATACCTTTTACAAAAAATAACTCGAAATGTCTCACAAAACTAAGTATAAAATGCAACACTTAAAATTCCTAGAAGATAACACAAGAGAAAACCTCTATCACCTTGGATATAGCAATGACTGTTTAGATACAAGACCATAGTCTCAATCCATTACAGAAATAATTTATAAACTGGACTTCATCAAAATTAAAAACTGTTGCTCTGCAAAATGTGATGAACTAAGACACCAAGCAAATAGAACAGTGGACAAATTATAAAAAGCCTGACATGAGATAGGAAACAATACTCAGTATTTCTACAGAGTTTTTAAGTGTCTAGTTTTTAATGAAAATTATGAGACATGAAAAGAGACAGGAAAGTATGGCACTTTTCTGGGAAAATGGGCAAGCAAAAGAAGCTGAAGTTGAGTGGTCCTTGATAGCCTGCAGAAGACAAGACTTGAAAACAGCTATTATAAATATAGCTTCAAAGATCTAAAGGCATTGGATGATATACTGAAAGTGCTAAGAGAAAAAAAAAAGTCAATGTTGAATCTCAAATCCAGTAAAACTACCTTTCAAAAATCAAGCTGAAATAAACACAGTCTTAGGCAAACAGAACAGAACAAAACAAAACAAAACAAAACAAAAACAACACTCAATGAATTTGTTGCTAGAAGAATCACTACAGGGATTTTTTTTTTAAGTTGAAAATAAGTGACAAAGTAATCAGAATACACACAAAACAGAGAACAAACAGAACAGAGAATCTTAATGAAGATGATTTTAAGAGACAGTATAGCAATATACTTCTCCTTTATTCTCTCCACTGATTTAAGAGATACTGCATAAAACAATAGAGATAAATTGTGTTGCTGTGCTTGTAACATGTGACATCAGATGGTGACTCAAATCTATAAATACACAAAATAAAGAATAGTAGAAATGATAAATAAGTAGTTTACATAAAACATTCTAAAATATATCTTTGTTTTCCTTTCTTCTTGCCACTTCATTATGATATGTAAGTTTATATAAAGTAAAACTTATAACAATGTATCAGGCTTGTAACAGGTGTAATATTTATAACAATAATAACATGTAAAAGAGTGGAGCCACACAGAAGTAGGTTTTCTATAACTTACAAGACTTAAGTTAGTATGTATCTAAAACAGATTCTGAGCAGCTATAATGTATATTGTAAGTCCTAGAGCACTCAACAAAGAAATCCTATGCACATGCACACAACACACACACACACACACACACACACATGCACAAACATACAATTTAAAATTAATTAACTAGACTGACCAGACAAAATGATAGAAAATTTAATTTAAATTAGTAATGTATCTTGAGAAATCATCTACCAACTTTGCAGAAACAAAAAAAAAATCATAATGAAATACAATAAACAACTACTTGCCAAAATAGATGATTTTGATAAATGAACAATTTCTAAAAAGACAAAACACTGAAACTGGATAAGAAATGAAGAGAAAATCTAACTATACCTATAAGAAAACATTGAATTAATAATTAAATGTTTCTCCTTAAATAAAAGCCAAGGATAATATATCTTCTTTGGTGAAGTTTGCCAAACATTTAAAGAAGAGTAAATATGAATCATCTCTAAAGTTTTATAAATGCAGAAGCAATGGATTATTGGAACTCTTTTGATTTTTTAAGGCTAGTATTAGCCTGATCACAAAAAAGATAATCATAAGAAAAGAGCACTATCTCTTGTGGACAAAGATGCAAAAACCCTTAACAAAATACTAGCAAACAGAACACAACAACATATAAAATGGTTAATACATTGAAAAAATAGGATTTATCCCAAGAATGTAAGATTAGTGTATAGTCTGAAAACCAATTAATTTAATAGAGGAAGTACAAAAACTACATGACCATTGATAACATGCAATAAAAGCATTTGACTTAAATCTAACACCTTTTCACTGAAAACACTATAAAATGTACAAAGATAAGGAAACTAATTCAAACTAACACGAGGCTTCTAAGAAACACCTATAGGTGACATATTAATGATGAAAGACAGAATGATTTCCCCACTAAAATTAGGAACAAGCCAAAAATGTCCACTTTCACCACTAGTTAAAAAAACATTGCACTGGTGGTTCAAGATAGAGCAATATAGAAAGAAAATAGTGAGACTGGAAAGGAAGAAGCAAATTCACAAATGATATTTGTGAATAGATCTATTCACAAAAGATATGATGGTTTATATAGAAAATCCTACTAAAAAATTCATAAACCAATTAAAATTTTAAACAAAAATTCAGGATGCAAGATCAACATACGTGCATCCATTGAAACTTCATGCACTATGAATGAACAATCTAAAAAGGAAATTAAGAAAACACTTTCATTTATAATGACAACAAAAAGAACAAATATTAGGAAGTAACTTTTTTTTCCTGCGGTGGCCAATCTGAGTGCCAGTATTTATGTATGTATGTATGCGTGTACGTATGCATTAATTAATTAATTAATTAGTATAATTTATTGTCAAGTTAGCTAACATACAGTGTATGCAGTGCGCTCTTGGTGTCGGGGGGTAGATTCCCGTGATTCATCACTTACATACAACACCCAGTGCTCATCCCAGTATAACAACATGGATGGAACTGGAAGGTATTATGCTAAGTGAAATAAGTGAGTCAGGGAAAGACAGATATCATATGTTTTCACTCATATGTGGAACTTGAGAAATTTAACAGAAGACCATGGGGGAAGGGAGGGGGAAAAACCAGTTACAAACAGAGAGGGAGGCAAACCCATAAGGGACTCTTAAATACAGAGAACAAACTGAGAGTGGATGGGAGTGGTAGTGGAAATAATGTTTTTAAAGAAGCTGAAGACTTTTTACTGATAATTACAGGGCATTGTTGAAACAATCTCAAGGCATACACAAAAATTATCATAAAATGAGCATAGACTTAAATGTTATTGACAAAATTATAAAATCTTAGAAAAAAACTGGGAATATATTTTTTTGACCATGGGTTATACAATGCTTTCTTGGATAGGACAGTCAAAGCACAAATGATAGAAGAAAAAATATATAAACTCAAGTTCCTCATAATTAAAAATTTTTGTGATTCAGATCATACCATCAAGAAAGTGAAAAGACAACCCACTCAATGGGAGAAAAGATTTACAAATGATATGTCTTAGGTAGGACTTGTATCCAGAATATATAAAAAATTCTTACAACTCAATAATAAAAGGGGAAAAAGCAATTAAAAATTTGGCAAAGTATCTGAATAATTATTTCTTGAAAATCAAAACCAAACTGGAGTGCATCACACCTTTAATTATGGCTATAAGAAAACACACAGGGAATTATATATGTTGGTAAGAATGTGAACAATTTGGTTCTCCATACATTTTAGTGGGCTTTGTTATGGTGCAGCCACCATGAATAACAGTTTGGCAATTATATCTCAATTAAAATTAATTAATATCTCAACAACTTAATTACTATCTAAATGAAAACATTCTGTAAGTGTATTAAGAACATTAAAAATTGTTTTCCTAAATTTGAAATTGTACCTTATTTGTATTTACAAAGGGGGAAAATTTGTGTAATCAGGTCAGTGATTTTGAAAAGCTGATTAAACTCGAGCACTATATACAAAAGGTTATTAAAATATTACCATGTGATACTATATGCTTAACTGATATAATATATGATATACATCCACAGCAGCAAAACTACTTAGAGAAATTATTTGCATAATATTCTGACCTATGCATGGAATGTGATGTAGAGTAGATTTTGTATTTTGATATATAAAGAAAATGCACGTAGAAACTTTAAACAGATATTTTTATACCTGCTTTGTTTTAAGAACAGTTATTTTCTGATTTCTAAAAGTGTAAATATGAACTGTAAAGATACCACTCACTGCTTTTTTTGTTTTAATTGGTAAGGAAAAGTATATGAATAGTTTGTAGATGTTCTATACTAGGACTAGGAAATGCATCGATATATTAAAATAATATTGATTCCTCCTACAATAGGATTTTAGCTATTATGTCTTGTAGAGACAAAAATAAAACAAGCCATTGTGGCTTCTGAATAAAATAGTGTATTAACATAAGAAGCTTCTAATTTCAAGATCTAGACTTCCATTCAAATGTTAATATGCTTTTAGGTGATAGGCAAATTTTTCTTTCTACGACCATAATTCCCTATTCTTATGTTTGTTTATGTTAGTTTTCATGGCAAAAGAGACTTTGAAGATTTAATTAAGGTCATTAATCATCCAGTTTTATAATGTGTAAATTATCCTGGATTATCAGTGTGAACACAACACATGCCCAGGATATCTTAAAGACAGAAGTCAGTGAGATTGGTGGTGGGAGGGGATTTGAGGTACTTGGCTTCTCTTGAAGTTGGAGAGGACACCTTTAGAAGGAGACAGGCAGCCTCTAGAAGAGAGCAACAGCATAGAAACAGGGATATTAATCCAACACCCAGAAGGAACTGAACTGGGCCAACAATATGAATTAATTTGGAGGTAGATTCTTCCTTTGGGACTCCAGAGCTCAGCTCACCCTTGACTTTGACTTTGTGAAACAATGAGTAAATAATCTAGCCATGCCATATTGGACTTCTGACCTACAGACATGTGAGATAATAAATGGATGTTGTTTTAAACTGCCAAATTTGAAGTAAGTTGTTAAATAGCAACAGAAAACTAATATACCTGGGTTAATGAGACTTACATTTTAGAGGAAATTTTATATGAAGGTCAGCTATGCATAAATAACTACACTACTCATCAACTAGTTTCAAATTAATCTGAGAACGTTAGTGTGTTACACTGCATCTGCTCTTTTTCTTTAATTATCATTGAAAACAAAGAGGATATACCATTTAATATCTTGGCAATAATTAATATTCCTTCAGGCTTATAATTAAGACTTTCCTTTTAAAACACATCCGCTTATCTTACATAGTTGCTATGGTATCCATAGAGTCTAGCAAATATATAAAATAGCTTTCAAATGAATGACTTACAATAATGTGAACTGACCAATCTAATCACCACCCAGATCATGTGGCACGCAAAACCTGAGGTAACCACCAAATGGCCCCTTCATTTTACCATGTGTATCTTTATAATCCTTTCCCCTTGAGTGTTGGCAAGATATGTGACTTGTTTCTAAGGAAGGGACCCTGGAAAAAGTGACGGAATGTCACTCCCATGATTATGTCATATCTCATTAGCAAACTTGTTTTAGAAACTTTCATGAAGCAAACTACCACAAACCTTACAACTGTAAGGAAATTAGATATACCAACATTAGTGATCTGGAAGCGATCCCTTTCCCAAACTAGCCTCCAAATGACAATGAGATAGTGGCTAACGCTTTGTAGAGATCTAGCTAAACTGCCAGATTCCTGACCCAAGAAACTGTGAATTAATAAATGTGCATTGTTTTAAACTTATTATTTGTTTTATATAAATAGAAAACTAATATAGAGGCTATTAACAATACCTTAGAAAACACTGTTCTTGCCCATTTTAATTACTTTCCTCTCTTTACTCCCCAAATATAATATACTCAAATATAATATATATATATATATACAATATATATATATATATATATATATAATATATATATACTCTGACTTTAAATTCAGTGTTTTCTGTTTATAAATTTCATACAACTTGAATAATATAATTTATATTCTTTGCGTCTGGCTGTTTTTTTATCAGTATTGTGTTTATAAGGTTCAATCATATTATATGTAGATATAGTTCATGTGTTGTCCCTGGTAACATATTCCTTTATATACATATATCCTTTATGTATATATACCACAATATTAATGGATATTGAGTTGTTTCTTTTATGTAAAATGAAATTATTTTATATAACTTTCAGTATATATACAATGTTAAACACTGGTAGTATGAAGTATCCTGCTTTGACAAGTCTACCAGTTACGTACTTATACCTCTGACTAACAAATAAAGCACTGGATTGTAATTGTCAAACTGTACCATAAAAACACTGTGAAATTCTTCTGGCTAGACACGTATTTTGCACAACTTTCTGCTACCACTGCTTAGCATAGTAATTGGTACTTATCATTGCTATATGCCAGAAATGAAAAATAAGGCTAAGATTTCAAAGGTGGACTAAACACTGAAAAAAATATTCTGACTCATATGTAATATAATCAATTCCAATTTTTACATGTGTCATATTTGTCATGATCAAACACAGAATAAACAATAGAAATGAATCTGTAGAGATTCATAATCTGATGGCAAAGTAGATACATCTAAGCATAGTTCCAGATTACAAGTAATTAATGATATGCATTGTCTTCCGGCCTCTGAGACAGAGTTTATTCCATCTCTAGCACCCGTCACTGTCATTGAACCCATAGTTTCATCATTGTTAGATCTTTGTTACCCTTTTCAGCTAAAAGGGTAGTTGGCTGACTCTTAAAAAATCCAGGAAATTAAAATTCTGTGTTTGACCAGGCATAGAGGCAGTAAACAAAGTATGGAGAATAGAACTTATCTTGGTTATTTAGCCAACCACCTGGTACCCTAATTAGTCAGGCAACACTATTTCAGAAGCCACTATATCTACAGAAAGCATCAAAGGAAATTGAAACATTGGAAGAGACCTTAGGAGGAGAAAAATGAACCAAATGGAAGTGGAATAAATATGAGCAATAAGAGGAAAAAGATCACAGATATTAAATAATAATAGATCCCAATGAATGAGGAAAAAGATACATAGTTAAGAAAAATAAAAAAGATAAATGTAATAAAGTTTTATAAATACAAAAGTGGATTATAATGATTGGTTTAATCAAGAGACTAAATATTCAGCCAGTTAGATTTATTACTTTAAAATATCACAATCATAGATATTAAAGCATATCTTAAATGGGCAATTTTGATAATTAGAAAAATATATCTTAGGTTTTGTTATTATTTGATTTGAGTGAAATTATAGTGAGTGAAAAATATGTGTTTTTCCCCAGCTTCACTGATTCACAATGGGCATAAAAATGTAATAAAAATGTACATACTTGACATGTTTAATTTGAAATTTTTTGACATATGTATTAAACCCATGAAATATCATTTCCAAAATCAAAGCAGTGCAGATATAGACGTGTATTTTGACACATATTTTTAACACAGTTTCCTTTTTACCAAATATTTGCTATTTCATTTTTTATTTCCCTTAGAGAAAAATGTAATATGTGGAATCATGATAAAGTAATACAGTGTAACTAGGCTGACACAAGTAGTAGTAGCTTACTACTTTTATCTTCTGTATCAAAAATGTGCATCTATCACATTTTATGTACTCATTATCCTGCCTATTATTATTATTATTATTTACTGTTAAGTAAATCCATGATTTATTCTTATTGCACTAGATTTCTTTAATGATCTTTCTCTTTTCCAGGATCCTTCACCATAGTACATTTAAGTCATTTATTAACTTAATATATTTACTCATCAATCTCATATCTGATTAACCTCTTCTAGTTTTTGACAGCTTCCTAGATTTTCTTTGCCTTGGATGATCTTGATGGTTTTAAGGTATACTGATTGGGTGTTTTATAGAATGTCTCTCAACTGATTTTGTTTTCTCATGAGTAGACAAGGATTATAATTTGGGGCAAGGTAGAATACCACAAAGATGAAATGCTGTTCTCATTCTGTCATATGAAAGGTACATGCTATCAATAGGACTTTTATCTGTTGATAGTAAACTGTATCAACTGGCTGAGGTAGTGATTGCCAAGGTTATTTGCAGTAAAATTAGCTGTGTTTTTACCCTTCTCATTTTCATACTCTGGACTTTGGAAGCAAGTCAATACACTCAGCCCATATTTAAAGATGGGGCATTAGCAACCTTTGCTCTGTGAAAGCTGCTTATTAGAGCTTGACAATGGAAACTACAAATTGTATATCTATCACTATGACATCATACAGAACATTTTCACTGCCCTAAAAGCCATCTGTCCACCTAGTCATCCTTCCCCCCCTCCACAACCAGGGCTCTTTTTACTGTCTTTATAGTTTTACTTTTTCCAAAACATCATATAGTTGGAATCATACAGTATGTAGCCTTTCAGATTGCTTTTTTTAACTTAGTAATATGCATTTAAGGTTCTTCTATTTCTTTTCATCACTTAAGAGGTGATTTCTTTTTACTGCTAATATTCCATTATCTGGATGTACCACAGTTTATTTACCTATGCACCTGCTAAAGGGGATCTTTGTTGCCTTCAAGGTTTGGCAATTATGGATAAAGCTGTTGTAAATGTCCATGTACAAGTTTTTAAAATTTTTTTAATGTTTTATTTATTTTTGATGGACAGAGAAAAATAGAGGACGAGCAGGGAGGGGCAGAGAGAGACACACAGAATCTGAAGCAAGCTCCAGGCTCTGAGCTGTCAGCACAGAGCCCAACATGGGGCTCGAACCCACAAACCATGTGATCATGACCTGACCTGAAGTCAGATGCTTAACCAACTGAGCCACCCAGATGCCCCTCCATGTACAAGTTTTATGTGTTTTTTTATTTGTTTTTTGTCTTTTGTCTTTGTTTTTTGTGGACATATGTTCTCAACTCCTTTTCATGAATACCAGGGGGTGTAATTGTTGGATCATAGGATTAAAAAAAAAATTTCCCGTTTAGTGTCCTCTTAGACCCATGGAATTTTTAGAAGTGTATTGTTCAACTTCCAATTACATGGGAATTCCTAGCTATGTTTCTGCTCTTGAGTTTTAGTTTAATTATTTCATGGTCTGAAAATAGGCTTTGCATAATTTCTATTTTTTTTAATTTATTAAGGTTTGTTTTATAGCCTAGATTGTGGTCTATCTTTGTGATATTCCATATGCATTCTACTATTGGATGGAGTGTTATGTAAGTATCAATTAGGTCAAGTTTATTGATAGTACTATTCAGATCATCTATATCCTTACGGACATCGTGCCCACTTAATGTATCAAATAACTGAGAAGTGACATTGATGTCTCTAATCATAGTAGTTGATTTGCCTATGTCTCTTTCCAGTTCTGACAGTTTTTGCCTTATGTGTTTTTACACACACACACACACAAAAACAAAATTTAGGGCATACAGCTTTAGGAACATTATGTTTCCTTGGAAAATTAGCCTCTTTATCATTACATAATATTCTTGTTTATCTCTGGTATTCTATTTTATTAGTCACCTTTTTCTGAAGTTGATAAGGCCGCACAGGTCTCACTTTGATTGGTGCTTGCATTGTATATCTTTCTCTAGCCTGCAAATATTAACTGGAGTCTATATTTCAAATGGCCATCTTCTGACCAACTTTAGTCGGTTCTTGTTATTTTTTTAATGCACTCTATAATCTCTGGTTTTTGTGTTTGCTGATTACTGATATATTTGTATTAAAACTGAAATTACTGGTATATTTGAATTAAAATTCACCATTTTGTTAATATCGTCTATTTGTATTTGCTCCTTGTTTATTTTCCTTCCCTCCTTTTTCTGACTTCTCTTATTTTAATTGGACATTAATTATAAGGTTGATTTTATCTTTTATCTTTACGCCTTATTTATTTTTCTCTGTTCAGTTTTTAGTAATCATAATAAAGTATAAAATATACATTGTGGCATAGTCTAAGTTAACCTTCTGGTGCAGTACAGGTGTTTTATAATAGATTATTTAAATTCTCTCTTCCCATTTTTGTAACATTGCTGTCATTCATCTTTTTTCAGTGCTATACACACTATTTTGTGCTGGTCTCAACCTGTCAATAGTGGTGTTATTGGCTAGTAATGCCTAGGGGCACTCACCCTGGGCCCCCAAGAAAACCCCTACAAACATTTCCCCTTTTGCAGCCAGTGGTGTGGCTGGATAGGCCCTTGTGGTTCTTACTATGATTGTAAGATACACCTCAGCAACAATCATCAGGGAACTTTGAAAAAACAAACAAACAAACAAACAAGGTTTATTACTAACAACTTCCATTTTTTTTTTTTTTTTAATCATTCATTTGAATGATCAGGTCATTGGAAAGAAATGCTATTAGTAATGTAAGTGTATGGCAATTACCTGCTAGTATTTTCTTTCATTGTATTTTTCTTCCTCTCTCTAGTGGGTTTTCTTATTAGAAACTGTGTATCAATTGTGAAACTGAAGAAAGGAAACCTTATTTAAAATGGAGTCAGGAGGCCAGAGCAGGTTCTCACTTCCCACAACTCATGTTAATTCCGGATTGCAGCATGCGTTCCCAGCAGGAAGAAGCCTACTTTACTCCCATGGGAGTGAGGACGAATGTCTCCTCTCCCAGCCCTGAATCAGAGGTCAAGATGTATGTGTTTCAGTTCGCCCTACTTGCTGTTTGACTTGGAGATTTTGTCTGCCTGTAAATTATGTGGAACTTGGTGTCTTTAAGAAATTAGGGAGGCATCTTTAAGTATAAACTTATATGAAACTGTAGTTTTAAAAGCAATTAACAATGCTGTTAAAACTCATGATAGTCTTGTTTTCATGTAGAAGGAAATTTCTCAGTGCTTTACTCAAGTATTAATTCATCATCACTATCCTGCTAGTTTGGTGAAACTGACGCTTTATGATTTAATGGACTCATATTCTACTTCAGAATTATCACTACAGTAAGCTTTTTTTTTCTGCCTCAGATGGTTGTGATATTTGCTAACAGGTAAACATGTTACCTATTATCTTGAGTACAGAGAATTGCATTATTAAAAGGGACACTTGGGTCAATGTGTTTCGTTCTTAAATGATTCCATATTCCTCTCTTAGTTAGAGATAAATCCCTTCTTTCACAACTGTTCCATTTCAGATAATCTTGCACAACTTGAATTTCATATGAGGCAAAAACAAATAAAAAGGCATTTATTTCGACATGTGCTTTTTTGTGAGTAGTAAACAAGCTGTAATTCCAACTTGCAATCTCCCATTTACCCCAAGTCAAAGCCATCACCCTAATTTACACAGACTAAAATCCTAGTTAGGCTTTTTTCTTTTTAAAAATGAGGTTCTAACAGGCACTTTCCGCAAACAATTCGGTTTCATCCATATGTACACTTTTACGCACACAATTCTGTTAACTATGTATTTTTTTAAGCCACTTGGGTTTACTTTGTTGCTGTTTTACATAAACGATTGCTACAAATATTGCCACCAGCCTTCAGTCTTATCAGTCAAAAAATTTGTGTTAAGATGACTCTGTCTGGCTTTTATCATCCTCAGATAATTTTATTCTCATTCTTCATCAATATTGTTAGTGCATGGCTGCCTTTGAAGCATCTAGAATCTATGTATATATAAGACAACAGATGCCTGAAAGCAAAATTTTTCTTACTGATAGCTGCTCCTAATCTCCAACTTTTATTTTTTGCCTAGGAAGACTTACCCAACCCTAGACTTTTTTTTTTTTTTTTTACAAAAAATATATTTGTATTTCTACAAAATATGTGTATATAGGGGCGCCTGGGTAGCTCAGCCGGTAGAGTGTCCGACTTCGGCTCAGGTCATGATCTCACGGTCCCGTCCTTGAGTTCAAGCCCCGTGTCAGGCTCTGTGCTGACTGCTCAGAGCCTGGAGCCTGTTTCAGATTCTGTGTCTCCCTCTCTCTCTGACCCTCCCCCATTCATGCTCTGTCTCTGTCTCAAAAATAAATAAATGTTAAAAAAAAATTTAAAAAACCCAAAATATGTGTATATATACTATATTTTATACATATATATGTTATGCAACATATGTATGTATTTTTATGTATAAAAATATTGTATAGACCTTACTTTTAAGAGCAGCTTTAAATTCACAGCAAAATTCAAGAGAAGGTATAGACATTTCCCATATACCCCCTACCCTCACCCTCATTATCAACATCCTTTATCAGAGTGATACATATATTACAACTGATGAACTTATACTGACACACGATAATCTTTCAAAATCCATAGTTTACATAAGGATTCAGTCTTTGTGTTGTACACTCTATGCTATTGTTTGATTGGCTTTTATGTTTCATAATTTCCTAGTAACCTAGATTTTATATGCAAAGTCTTCATAAAATATGTTATCACCTAAAAATTATCTGTCAAAACTGAGAAGATTAAATAGATTTAACATATTGAGAGATAAAACAGTACTATCTGGATAAACTTTAATTCGCACCTTTAAATCCAAAACGTCTCTGTTTCTACTCTATACTATACTTGGATCCTGCTCTTGAATCCAAATTTGCAATCCCTGACAGTTGATAATGGTGATTAGTCCACTTATACCTGATTTAACTGCTAATGAGATTGGGTTTACAACTGCCATTTATTTTTATTTTTGTTTTCGATATGTCTCTTGGTTGCTCTTATTCTTCCATTACTAACTCCTTTCATGTAAAACAAATACTTTCCAGTGTGTCATTTTAATTCCTCTATTGATTTTCTATTCTTTCTAGGATTTGCCACATGCATCTTAATGTATTATGATCTACTTCACATTCATACTGACTTAATTCCAATATAATATTGCCACTTTGCTACTCCTCCATCTCCATTTTCCTCTTTGATCCTCTTACAAATTATTGTACTAAGTAAAATAAGTTAGAGAAAGACAAATGCCATACGATGTCCCATATATGTAGAATCTGAATACATTTATAATCTGCATTTAATACACACACACACACACACACACACACACACAAGCTCATAGATCATAGATATAGAAAACTGATTGGTGGTTATCAGGGGCACAGGTGGAGGATGGAGAAATGGGTGAACAGTTTTTGTTTGGTTTTCAGTTTAAATAAATTGAATTTAAAAAGTACATCTAGGGGCAACTGGGTGGCTCAGTAGGTTAAGCATCTTACTCTTGATTTTGGCTCACATTATGATCTCTCGGTCGGTGAGTTCGAGCCCCAAGTTGAGCTCTGTGCTGACAGTGTGGAGCCTGCTTGGGATTCTCTCCCTCCCTCTCCCTGTGCCCCTCCCCTGCTTGTGCTCTTTCTATCTCTCGAAATAAATAAATAAACTTAAAAATTACATCTATATATGTTATAAAACTAAAAACAGTATTATAATTATTGCTTTATATAATCTTATGTCTTTTAGTAAAATTAAGGGAAGAAATAGTATATATAAATATATTTTATATTTACTGACATATTTACCATTCTAGTGCTTTCCATTTCCTCTTGTGGATTTGAGTAAATCACTCTGATTAGAGATGTATGAATTTCATTGATCTTCTAAAAGAACCAGCTCATTTTAAAATTATTTCCTATCACTTCTGCTTTCTATTTCTTCTTTTCTGTTTTTATCTTTACTATATTCTCTCTTCTGCTTGCTTTGGGTTTAATTTTCTTTCTTTTTTTTTAATCATTGCTTAACATGGAAGATAATTGATTTGAGATCATACTTCTAATAGAAGTATTTAATGATGTAAAATCCCTTTAAGCACTGCAATACCTATGTTCCACAAATTGTAATATGTTATGGTTTCATTTTCATTCAATTCAAAATACTTTCTCGTAGCCTTTAGGAATCTCTGTGTAGCTCATAAGTTATTTAAAAGTATTTGTTTATTTTCCAAATATTTGGCATTTTCCAGATATCTTTCTGTTGTTGATTTCCATATAAACTTTCCACTGAGGTCAGAAAATAATTTGACTATCTTCGATTCTTTCAAATTTATTGATGTTTGTTTGATGGTCCAGAAAGTGTTCTATTTTGGTAAATATTCCAAAAGTGTTTTTTTTTTTCTTTAATGTACATTTTGCATTTGTGTGAGGGAATTTATAACTATCAGCTAGGTCAGCTTGTTTTTATCAGCTTTCTGTTTACTGTATGTCTTTTTATTTTGTGGATTTCTCAGAGAGGAGTATCAATATGTTCAACTCTAATCGTGGATTTTTCTATTTATTTTTCAGTCTTTTCCCTGACTCCTTTATTTCTGGTAATATTCCTTGTTTTGAATTTAATATTTTCTTGTATTAATATAGCCACTCCAGCTTTCTTTGCTTCACGGTTGATCTATTATTTATAGTTTTAAAAAGTAGTGTTAAATTACTTTTTAAACAATAAATCTAATTCTTCTTTTCATTCCTCTGTTCTCGTTCAATACTATTTTAATTTTATTTATGTTATTAAGCACTTAATTTATTTGTAGTATTCTCCTTTTTAGAGAGTCTAATTTCTATTAAAGGAAATATAAATAAGAAAAAAACCTACATATGTATTGTCATTTTTACCCTTTTCTAGAGATCTCTATTTATTGGGCAAATCTAGATTTTTGTCTGGTGTCATATTGATTCAAGTACCTTTCACTTAAATGCTTAAAGCAACTTTACAGCACATCGACTTGTCTGACTTGAATAGCTAGCCTTTTGCATCATTTATCTAGTGTGAAAACTCTTTAACATTACCCGTAAATTATTTGTGTAGTCCCAAGATATATAATTAAAATAAAAGACAGTGAGAATAGACCTTAGTTCAGGCTACCAGAGACGTTTTTTCAGACCAAGAGTGTCAGAGGGCTAATGTTTCTATTTCTAAGGAGATATTGACTTTAAAGCAGAAACAGAACATAAAACAATATTTTCTGAATATTGAAGAATGGATGATGTTATTTACTTTTTATGAGAATGGAAACTGAGTCTCTAAGAGGTTAATCAATTCAGCCAAAATACAGATACAAAGAGGTAGATTTTGCATCCCAATATAGATGTGTTTCCTAAACACTGTTTTCACTATTCCACACAAATTTTGAAAAGTTTGAAAAATCATATTCAGCAGTTACATTTAAATTCTATGGAACTTTAAAGTACCCAAAATACCTGCAAGGGCAAATTTATAATTAGGTGAATAAAGTAAACACATTTCTATGTTTACTGCTTGGCCGAAGATTAGTGGTAGACAATAACCAGCTGTAAAGCAGGAAAACAATATTAAAGATTAATAGCATATTTTAGAAAAGTGATTCTCAAGGGGATAGAAGAGATTTGAGAACCAACTCAATATATTTATTAAAAATAAATATGCCTTGCAACCCTATGTGGATTAGGCATATTGATCAATTGGTCTGTAAAAATGAAACACATCTTTGTTTGCAGTTGAGATCAAGAAAACGATTAGAGTTAGGTAAAAGCAACTTTCAAAGTAAGTTTTATATCCTGCACCAGAGACCATTGAGTGAACACTCTTGAAAAGTCGAGAATCCTGGCCTAGAGAAAATGTCTGTGGGGAAAAGTCTCTAGGTTAAAATATACATAACTCTAATTAGTACATTATTCTTTATTACAGCAATCTCTTAGAAGGCCCTAGGTATAGTTAAAATAGTCTTATACACTTTTCCCTAAATTCTAAGTGTGAAACAGAATAGAATTTTTTAATGCTTTGTAGAGAAGAATTGAATTAAGTTTTCATCTGTACCCCCCAAAAATTAATTTCAGGACCATATGGAAATTTGGATAATTTAAGCCCATTATTGTTCTTGCCAAACTAGTCACTATTATGGGGCACTATTTCTCAGAGGAGTACATGAGCCAAACAGAGCTGATTACTTACTTTTTATCCCATATTTCAACCCTTAAGTATATGAGAAACCTATTATATATTACCCATTGTTGCAATTGTGAGAAGTTAAATTTGAAATATTCTGTAAAGGGTGCTGAAAATATATTACAGTTTTCTGGTTCTTTACAAAGCATGTTTAATGTCCATTGAGAACACAACATATAAAAAAATAGGCAAATGAAAGAAAATGGAAGGAAGGAAGGAAGGAAAGAAGGAAGGATGAAAGAGAAAAAGAGAAGGAGAGAAAGAAGGGAGACAGAAAGAAAGAAGAAAGAACGAAAGAAAGAACAAAGGAAGCAAGGGAAGGGAAGGGAAGGGAAGGGAAGAAAAAAAATTGCATTTAACCTGAAGGAAGCATAGTGATTGCTTTTTTGCCATGTACACATGACATATCTCCAAGAAAGAAAATAAACACCATGTCTTACATCTTGTTTAAATGCATAAATATTGTATATGAGATTGGGCTTCTTTAAAATAATAGCTGACAAATTTGCACTTCTTATTTTAAACTTTTAAATTATATAAATGTAAATCTACAAAAATGGAGAGGTATTTTCATATGTAATTATCATCAGCGATAGAGAAAGGATATGATTTTGCTTGATGCCATTTAAATATGGATATTGTTATGCTTTGAATCCATCATTTTTATGATAATAGAGAAAAGAGTAAAATTATTCAAATTTGAGCATTTCTTCCCACAATTTAGGGACTACAAATTTATATTCCTTTTAGAACGGTTAATGATGTTGTAGTCAGGGAAAGCGTTCCACATGATTTAACAAAGACAGATAGGAAAAGTGTTTAGAAATATCATATTTCATGTAAATTTTGGAGAGTTTAAAGAATTTTTTGGAAAGATTGAAGGAATTTTTGCCAATCATTCAAAAATCAGAGGAATATAGCCAATTCCATTCATTTCTGTGCTCAATTTGGTTAATCTCTGTAAATAAATCGTAACTAATCCCATTTTGCTGTCAAGTCCATAGCCAATGGTTTTTAAGATTCATTGTCTACCATATGTTAGCACAAAAAGTTTTCCAGAAGGAGATTTGAATTTCTAGTTCAGAGTACTCATCTGGACATATGTCAAAACATCTGTTCTTCCTTGAGGACAGCCAAGTCCAATTTTTAAGTGTCCATATAAACTCTCACAATCTCACAGAACATTAATAAAGGCAATATTTCAAACCAAATTTCAAAGTTTTTCTAGAATCGGTCCTGAAATATCTAGCATACCTTGAGCAAGTCTAAAGTGCACTTTACAGAATAAGTTAAATGCATCAATCCTCTATAAATGCATCACTTTTTCATATTAAAAACTAAAACTATTTAGGCAAAATAAGACCAAGACCATCTATTATCATTAAAATATAAGGTTTATTTGAAAATAAAATTTTATGTATACTTTTATTTAAATTTCTTAAATGTCTGTTTCAAACTTCCTGATTTATGAAGCCAGATAAACATACACCAAGTAAGTTTTCTTTATTTTCTGTGATTAACTGAAGTATGTAGACATGTCATCTATAAAAAGTAATTTATTAGGAATAGTTTTTCGGTGGGAATTAAAGACATTCTTTCCTGAGTAAGAGGGCCATGGGCAAAGTTTGCTATTGATACGTGTAGTGCACTCAATAAATGTGTTCATGGGCAAAGCAAAATAATCTTTTTTTTTAATTGTTTTATTTTTGAGAGAGAGAGAGAGAGTGCACAAGCTGGGGAGGGGAACAGAGGGAGAGAGAGAGAAAATCTAAAGCAGGCTCCAAACTCAGCACGGAGCCTGAATCGAAGACCTTAGGGTCTTGACCTGAGCTGAAATCAAGAGCTCAACACTCAACTGACTGAACCACGCAGGCGTCCCACAAAATAAACTTTATAGACAAAACATGTTACGGTGTATCTATTTCCACTAAAATTGTGCATGAATCAGACTTGGCAATTTCATCTTTAAAAAACTGTAACATATGGGGCGCCCCGGTGTCTCAGTCGGTTAAGCAACCGACTTCCACTCAGGTCATGATCTCACCATTCGTGGGGTTGAACCCCACATTGGGCTCTGGGCTGTCAGCTCAGAGCCTAAAGCCTGCTTCAGACTCTGTGCCTCCTTCTCTCTTGGCCCCTCCCCTGCTCACGCTCTCTCTCTCTCTCTCTCTCTCTCTCAAAAATAAACATTAAAAAGGGGCGCCTGGGTGGCGCAGTCGGTTAAGCGTCCGACTTCATCCAGGTCACGATCTCGCGGTCCGTGAGTTCGAGCCCCGCGTCGGGCTCTGGACTGATGGCTCGGAGCCTGGAGCCTGTTTCCGATTCTGTGTCTCCCTCTCTCTCTGCCCCTCCCCCGTTCATGCTCTGTCTCTCTCTGTCCCAAAAATTAAAAAAAAATAAATAAATAAAAAAATAAACATTAAAAGAATAAAAACTGGATGTGAGGGCCATCTGGCTGCGACATCTGTCACCCCATTGATCGCCAGGGTTGATTCGGCTGATCTGGCTGGCTCGGCGGGTGTCCCCTTCCTCCCTCACCGCTCCATGTGCGTCCCTCCCCAAGCTGCGTGCCCGGTGGAAGAGGACGACCTTCAAAAAAAATGAATAAAAACTGTAATATATAAATCTTCTCTGTGAAGACAGCTCTTCCCACAAGTAGGGATACCCGTTACTACCAGGCTCCAGAAGCACTGATGACATTTTTTAATGCATGGCTTCTTTCTCTCTTCCTGTAGGAAATATCATTTCCTGAGGGTAGGCGTCATTTTGCACATCTTTGTACTTTGCTTAGGGACTAATAAAATGTTTTGGATATTTAAATATTAAGAAACATTTGCTTTGATTTAGAAATAATTCAGTTTTAAATGTGCTAATAAAATTCAGGTACTTTAGATGATTTGGGTATGTGATTTAACTTTTTTTAATGTTTTATTTTTAAGAGAGACAGAGACAGAATGCGAGTGGGTTGGGGCAGAGAGAGAGGGAGACACAGAATCCGAAGCAGGCTCCAGGCTCCAAGCTCCGGGCTGTCAGCACAGAGCCTGACGCTGGTCTTGAACTCAAGAGCTGTGAGATCATGACCTGAGCCAAAGTCAGACGCTCAACCTACTGAGCCACCCAGCCACCCCATTTGGGTATGTGATTTAAAATGAAACCTCTTTTGGGGCGCCTGGGTGTCTCGGTTGAGCGTCCAGCTTCGGTTCAGGTCATGATCTCGTGGTTCGTGGGTGCTGACACGCTCAGAGCCTGGAGTCTGCTTTGAATTCTGTGTCTCCCTCTCTGTTCCTCCCCTACTTGTGCTCTGCCTCTCTCTCTCGCCTTAAAAAATAAATGAAAAAAAAAAACCATTAAAAAATTTTTAAATGAAACCTTTTTTAGTATTTGAACATAATTTTCCATCTTTTTGACTTCTATTTTGTTTTTGAGAGGACTACTTACAGATTAATTGGCATTCTTAGGAGTAAATATTCTTCTTTTTCTATGTAGTTGTTTTAAGGTACCTTGAGTCTTTTTTTTTTTTCACCAGTTTCATAAGACTTTAGCAAGTATGGCTTTAATTTTGTTTCCTTGTTTAGGTAGGTATTTCATGCACTCAGTCTGTTCTGGAAAGTTACCAGACACTAATTTCTTTGAAATTTCTTTTTTCTTTGTTCTCAGTCTATTCTATGTCTTACCTTTCGTATTTTATGTCTACTTTCTCCATATTTAATTTTTATTTTTTCTCAAGTCTGTATTCTAGTACACTAAGTTTTCTTCACCTTTAATAAGCCTTCTCTTTTTTTCCCAATGCCTTTGTCTTTATAAGGCCTGTTATCTTCTTTTTTAAATTTTATTTTTTCCACGGTAATTTGTAACTGTTCTATGGTTCCACATATCTTTTGTATTTAATAATTTTAATATATTTATTAAAAACCTTAATCTTATTCTAATCCAGTCACATGTATTGATGTGGCACATATCTACTTTTTTCCTTTTGCTATATAACTTGAGAAATTTAAGGATTGTGATTCTAACACATTCTCTGAAAACGTACATGATTGGCTTATTGCAAAAAAAAAAAATGTATCTGGCATGCAGCCATTAAATTCATAAATGTCCACTCCCTACCTCTTCTATCCCAATAGCAAAAAATTGGAATAAGTTTGGGTCATTTTTTTAGGGATCATAATTCATCCTGAGAGCCTTGCCACATGTTTATACTTGTTTTATTATTTGGTTATAGAACTTAAGATGCAGTAAAACTAATGACTCCACAATTCCAAAATATATTCTGAATCCCTGAGTAGATTACTTTGTGCTGATAGAACTTGGACAACAGGAAGTAGTAGTAAATACAGGTTTATTTTAAGTTATTTGCATACTAAGGTATGATACAGGGGGCCCTGGGTGTCTCAGTTGGTTAAGCATCCAACTCTTGATTTTGGCTCAAGTCATGATCTCATGGGTCATGAGATCGCGTCCCATGTCAGGCTCTGTGCTGACAGTGTGGAGCCTGCTTTGGATTCTCACTCTCCCTCTCTTTCTGCCCTTCCCCCTCCCCTGCGTGCTCTCTCTTTCTGTCTCTTTCAAAATAAACAAATATTTTACAAAATAGGTATGATAGATAAATTCAAGAAACCAGAACTTGTGACTTTAGTGAAGATTCTGGAAAGGCTAGTTGCTCTACATTGCAACCCTTACCATAAGGTAAAGGTAGTCTAATATCATAGATAACATAGATTTTCATATTTAACCTCGGTTTTCTAAAATTAAAAAGTTATAGGGAAGCAGAGGAAGCATTCATATTCAACAAATATTATTACAATTCGTATTCACAAGCATCAGTTGAGTTTAAGACACACTATATATAAGTTCTTTATGCAAAATTTTCATTAAATCTCCGTTATCCTTAAGAAAAGTATTATTTCACATTTACCTATAAAAAAACTAAAAAGATCGGTCCAAATCCCATAGCTTTTAAGTTCTGAAGTTAGTGTCTGACACTAAGTAGCTATTGTGCTAAGCCTAAAAATTTGAGTGTTAAATTCAGTCTATAATGTCATAGTAAAGCAAATAAATGGATATTGAGAGGGAAAAAAAATTTAAATGAGGGGCCATAAATTTCAAACTGCTAAGAAGGAGTATTTAGACAGCTCAGAATGGTATAAACATTTCAACATTCAACATAAATGTTGTCTCCCAAAAATACACTTCTTAAACCTTAAACTGTATTGCCCCTACTTTCAAAAGTGATATAATATTTATTAAGAATTCCATATTAAATTGCTGTGCTTTTAATCAGAGTATAAAAATGCCTTGGGGATTACAATAATTTCAACAAATTTTCTTTACTTCATGAAACTGTTTTCCTGTTTACTCATTTAAAAACAAATCTGAATGCTATGTGATGAAATATATTTTCTAATGCAGAACATTTTTTTTTTAATTTTTTTTTCAACGTTTTTTATTTATTTTTGGGACAGAGAGAGACAGAGCATGAACGGGGGAGGGGCAAAGAGAGAGGGAGGCACAGAATCGGAAACAGGCTCCGAGCCATCAGCCCAGAGCCTGACGCGGGGCTCGAACTCACGGACCACGAGATCGTGACCTGGCTGAAGTCGGACCTTAATCAACTGCGCCACCCAGGCGCCCCTCTAATGCAGAACATTTTAAAGGGACATATCTCCTAGGGAGGAACAGCTCCAAGAAGCAATCAACCCTTCTATTTAAGGCAATCTGCTCTCATGCTTTAGTGTAGAAGGGGTGGATGCATCATTTCCATGAAGTACCTAAAATAAAGAGGTCAAAGAAAATATTTAGGTTCTGAGACAGTCATATAAAGTCACAATATAAAATTGGTATAATTTCTCCTTGCTATATCCCTTCTAAGTTTTTAGGCATTATATTACAACTAAAAAAACCATCATAGGGATACCTGGGTAGCTCAGTTGGTGTCTGACTCTTGATTTCAGCTCAGGTCATGATCTCACAGTTCATGGGATAGAGCTCCCAGTCAGACTCCATGCTGACAGTGTGGAGCTTGCTTAGGATTCTTTCTGCCTCTCTGTCTTCCTCTCCCCCACCCCCCATTTGTGCATTCTCTCTCTCTCTCTCAAAATAAATAAATACACTTTAAAAAGACATATTGTGGGGGTGCCTGGGTGGCTCAGTCAGTTAAGCATCTGACTTTGGCTCAAGTCTTGTACTCACGTTTCGTGAATTTGATTCCCACATCGGGTTCTGTGCTGACTGCCCACAGCCTAGAGCCTGCTTTGGATTCTGTGTCTCCCTCTCTCTCTGCCCCTCCTCTGCTTGCACACTGTCTCTTTCTCAAAAACAAATAAAGATAAAAAAAAAAAAAAGACACACTGTAAATAGTGCAAAAAAAGGAGCAATGTTAGTAAAGACTAACATAACTCTTTTTGCCTCTCAACTCTTTATCAGTCTGAAATTACCAATGTACATAAACTAGGATATCTGATTTCATTTCCTATCTCATGATCACTTAAAAACAATGTAAATAGGGGCACCTAGGAGGCTCAGTTGGTAAAGCATCCAACTTAGGCTCAGGTCATGATCTTGTAGTTTGTAGGTTTGAGCACTGCGTTGGGCTCTGTGCTGACAGCTCAGAGCCTGGAGCCTGCTTGGGATTCTGTGTCTCCTTCTCTCTGCCCTTCCCTGCTCACGCTCTGTCTCTCTCTCAAAAATAAACATTAAAAAAAAGACAAAATGTAAATAAATACATAAATCTAATTTAAAATTGAAAGATATTTTTTCCACCATGAAAATGCTTTAGTGGTGGTATCTATACAGCAGGTGATGTCAAGACAGGAGCAAGTATATACACAGTGAGACATAGTTGTTGGGGAAGAGGTTGTGAGTGATGAAGTTCACAAGGCGTCCATGCCGTACCAGGTACCAGACAGTTGTAGACCACCTCCTCATCCTTCTCCTCAAACTTACTGTCCTCTTCAGCTGTGGTGTCCTGGAACTACTGGTACTTGGACACAAGGTCATTCGTGTTGCTTTTGGCCTCGGTGAACTCGATCTCATCCATGCCCTTCCTCGTGTACTGGTGTAAAATGACCTTGCACCTGAACATGGCCAGGAGCTGTTCCAAGATGTGCTTTAACAGTTCCTCATTGGTCTTGCTGTTGCAGGTGAAGGTGGTGGACATATTTAGCCCCTCGGGTAGGATGTCACAGAGAACTGTTTTCGTGTTGTTGGGGATCCACTTGACAAAATAGCTGCTGTTCTTGTTTTGGAAGTTAAGCATGTCAACCTTAAATAAAACAAATAGTAATCTAGTTAAACAAAAATGAGTTTATTTGGGAATAATGGGAGACTGCAATTTGGGACAACAAATTCTGGAGAACCATAGGCAATCCCAAAGAGATAAAGGAAGCTAGCTTTTATTAAGTTGCAGAAGGAAATTGGGGAGGGTTGTTTTAAGTATTAAGTTCATTGGAAGAGAATGAGAGTTTGAGATTGTGACAGCTTCTCATGGGCTGCAAGTGGTGGACAGTTTGTTTGTTACTGGGGTACACAGAAATCTTCCAACTTCTTGTTGGTCATGTAAGCTGAGAGAAGTACCTGTGTGAGAGCTCTCCCTTCATGGCTTCCTGACTCCATATTAAGTCAGGTTTCCTTCACTCATTCTCACAAGTGTCTGCTCATCTACCTTCTTCATGGACATGTGGTCCCTGAAGATGGCTCTTTTATACTCTTACACCCTCAAACAGAATTTCACCTGGTTTCTGTTTACTTTATTGTAAACTGGCTGTGATATAATTTTTTTTCCATCTTGTTATTATCACAACTTGTAAAATTCCAAATTTATCATTTCCAAAAGTTTATTCCCAATATAGATGACAAATATCGATTTAAAACAATATTTAAACCAAGACAACATCAAAAGTGTCATAAGATTTATAATATTTTTGCTAGAATCTGAACTTTTGTAGACATAAAAAAGCATTGTATATAGATAAAATTTATTTTTTTAATGTTTCTGTCTTAGCCTACAAAGTAGAACCTCCGAAATAATATTTAGAAGTCATGATTTCATTATCATTAATATATCATGTAATAACATTATTTAAATCCAGAAATTTATTAAGATGCCTTTGTATATTCTCTCTGAAACTCATCATTTCTCTGCACATCATTCTTCTATCTTGGCATCCTTTAATTTCTATTTCCTTTCAATATTCTAATATTAAAATGGTTCCTTTTAATATGTTCTAAAGAATGTTACATTCTACAAGTAGAGGTAACATAAATAACCCAAATTCAAGTAGGAAGTAAGATGTCCATGAGAGAGTCCAAAGTGCTCCTGAAACTGAATTAAAAACAAGTCCATTGTTAGGTGTATGTGTCTCTACATAAAAGATGGTATTTGATTTGGTCCTTTTAAAAGGACAGTCACAACTCTGATCCCCATACTATTTTCTGGGACACAGCTATTTGATAAAGTGTTCATTAGGGGGACTGACTTGTCCTTCAGTGTGTTTGCTAAATATGGAGGTGGTTTTGTTGGTGACTCTCTTACTCATTAAGAATCTATTCAAATTATACTCTTGACTTTAATAAAACACAATTTCCAAATGCTTTTTTTTTAACAAAGTCTGAGTGTCAAGAACCCTTCCTCTTTAGGTAAAAGATAAAATACAAGTAAAACCTACACATAAAATATTGCCTGAGAAAATATTTTTAAAAAGAAACATGTTTTATCATAAAGAATTACTACCATTTGGTTTAATCTGAGATAATCTCATTTGATTAATACATTTATATAAACCAAAAACCTTACTAGGTGGGCACATGCGTGTCTGTGACCCCTATTTACTTAAGAGGGAATCTGATCAGAGGAAGAAGAAATTTTTATGCAAATTTCCATCTTTATAAAATTCATTGATTTACCATTTATATCTTTTCCACTTGATTTGGGAAAATGCAATTACGTGATAAATGTCCTTTTCTTATAGACAACCTATGTTGTTTATCCTATTTGTTGATTAATGGCCATTTGGGGCATGTTAATACCAATTACTTGCTTCATATCCTTTTCATCTCAAGTTCTCCAAGAAGGGAGTGCTCCTCTCCAGCCCCATAGATCCACACCACTTTCTTCTTCCCCCTCCTCCAGTTTCCTTCAAGGTCACCTCCTCCAAGTGGCTTATCCTAACCACTCTTTTTACAACCGCATCCCTTTTACTAAAACGTGTCTTATTTCTCAGCTACATTTTTTTCTCCATAACATACATCGCCTTCTACATTACTGTAAGATTAGCTTTGAAAAATTTGGTTGTTTTTCACCACCAGAGTACGAGGTCCATGAAAGAAGTTTTGTTTGCTTACAGAAATACCCCACTGATGTGGCAGGCATTTAACAGGTGTTTTTTGACTGGCTGAATGAAAGGCATCCCAGTACTGCCAAAACATTGTACAGCAAGTTGTTTCACTAAAGCCTCGTTCTGTCACAGTCTTATAAGGAGCGCAGCTCTGCAGCCGACCCTCTCTGCTTGCATTCTACCTACATTGTAAACACACGAACTATTTCAAAGCAAACAGCATGTCAAAAAGTCAAGCCCATGCTCTCCTTATATCCTAAAAGAACAATGCCTAATCCATAGCAGTTTATTTTTTGCAGAAAGTGCACACATAAAAGAAAAGGTAGAAGATGAGTCTTCTCACATACTACTGAGATGAGCGAAAGAAGGGTTAAATAAAAACCTTTTTACTATAAAAAGCTTTTATAAAAAGCTTTTCGGGGCGCCTGGGTGGCTCAGTCGGTTAAGCGTCCAACTTCAGCTCAGGTCATGATCTCGCGGTCTGCGAGTCGAGCCCCGCGTCGGGCTCTGGGCTGATGACTCAGAGCCTGGATCCTGCTTCCGATTCTGTGTTTCCCTCTCTCTCTGCCCCTCCCCCCATTCATGCTGTGTCTCTCTCTGTTTCAAAAATAAATAAACGTTAAAAAAAATTTTTTTTAAATAAAAAAAAATAATAAATAAAAAAATAAAAAGCTTTTATTTATTTTGAAGTAAAAAGCTTTTATTTCAAAAATGAACACGGGATATGCATTGTTTTTAAAAAGTGAATAAGCTAAGTGACAGTAGACTTTCATTTTTGTAATTGCTTTTTGAAGGTACTTCTTCCCCCTTATTTCTCCTGCATTTATTCCATGTTCTTTTGGTTTCACCCATTTCTTCAATAACTTCACTCAATAACCTCCCCTGAGAAAACTGCCTCTTACAGTGCTTTGATGGTGCTTCCTTCTGAAGATGGTATCACTGAAACTGATAAATCACTTCCGAGAAATATATTTGGCAACTTGGCATACCTCTCCTTCATTTACAGATGTTTCCATTTCATTTCTACCATTTCTTATAAAAATATATCTAGGTGAATTAATTACTGTAAGCAAGCATCAGAATTAAGTGTAGACGGCACCCATGTGAAAAGCTCACAGGTCTAATGATGGATGTTATTTATGCAAAGACCCAGATTCAATGTACCTAGTTATATGGAAAACTCATTTTGGAAAACTTGGCACTTCTTAAATATTTAATAACACTAGGGATTCTTCTAATATTTTAGAAGAAATCTATATCTCCTCTATTTTCCATTACCAAACAAAAGAGCAAAAATTTCCAATAGAAAAAATAAACCATATTGCATATACTATATGCATATATAACATATACTATATACTACATACATTATACTAAATATATAGTCTCATAACTCCCTCAAAGCCCTCAATTTTTCTTTCTCATCAGAACGACATGAGTAATTAAAAATTATTTTCCTAGGTTATTATCTCTCTCTGGATTTTACTTTTCCTGTGAGATTAATCAGTCCCCTCCAATTGTTTATAATTTATCATCTCTTTACACTTCCATGTTTGTTATGACTTAGCCAGTCAATTACCTCTCTTAGTCAATCCTATCTTTTCTTTCTCGTGGTTCTAGTACTGATTTTATACATATTTACAGACAAATAAGAGCAGAGATAACGATTAGTAATGCCATTTTAGGTAACAATTTTGATTTGTAAAAATTTTACTTGAAGTTTAAGAAGTATTACATTTTCCACTGATGATCATTTTTCATCCCCAATGGAAGTACCCTAATGCCAGACCCTAATATTTCTTCATATATGACACACACCCTCATATCTAGCAAATGTATTTACTTTCTAGTTTCTAGAATAAGTAAAAGACATAATAGTTAAGCCTTGAATGATTGTGAGAGATACAGCTTTGCTCCATATTTACTTTGTAAAAGGGACTGAAAATGAACCATTGTTTAAATATTGTTTTGTGCTATTTTTGTCTTCTATAAGTCTTGCTTTCTGATATTCATCATGACAAATAAGAAGTGCTCCAAACAGGACAATTTATGATTATGTTCTCCTTAGTCTTTTTACCCTGAAAAAAGAATCTTTTTATAGGAAGGATAGAGAGAATATAAAAGGAAATACCATTGTTTCACTACCAAAAGATCTACTTGCTAATATATAGAAATTTATTTGTTATTATTTGTAAAATATCAACACATACATACGAGTTACTTCTCAAGTCTTGACATATATATAACAATCATTTAACGAAGCATTCTGAAAAAACACCTGTTAATATCTGAAGCATCAAATTAAAAGTTTATACAAATATTGGTCTCCTTGGTCATAGTTATTTAAAAACTTTTCTTCAATACTTAACAAAATGAACCTAAACATTTATTTCCCCTATATCTATTTCTGGATAGACAGATGTTATCTATTTCTGAATAGGAGTCTAGACTGCTAATAGTATATGCTTTTCAAGGTTAGACTCTTTACTTTTAAGATTATTGATCTTGCATATATTTCTACTAAAATTAAGATTTTTCTATCAAACTGTTTTATAACTATCATAAATTAAATATTAATAAAACTGTAGGTGCTTTACAGTTACGGGAATAGGTAAATGACCAAATCATGTTGGAGTGTTCTGGTTTTCTTGAGCTATAAAAAAAGAAGACGAGGTACTAATTTTAGTTAGTAAAATTGTGTTGCAAAACATGAAGAACGAATATCTACCTTATCTATTACAAAATGTTTGCCTTTTAATATCACTTAATTTCAAACATCACTTAATTTTAAAATGCCCTTGGGTATAAATTGTACAACATGTTACACTACGTTATACAAGAACTAAAATAACCTTTACTCGAAGTTGGCAACACTTCAATTAATGCCAGGAATGGGAAAAGAAACACTATAAAAAGTCAGAGTCATTAATAGATTAAAGACTTAAATGTAAGATCTAAAACCATAAAACTCATAGAAGACAACATAGGGAAAAAACTCCTAGACATTGGCCTTGGCAATGATTTCTTGGATATGACACCAAAAGCACAAGCAATAAAAGCAGATATAGACAAGTGAGATTATATCAAACTAAGAAGTTTCTGTACAGCAAAGGAAATAATCAACAAAATGAAAAAACAACCTACAGAATGGAAGAAAACATTTGCAACCTATATATCCAATAAAATGTTCATATGCAATGAAGATGTTATATAAAGAACATCTACCACTCAGTAGTAAAAATCCAAATAATCCAACTTAAAAAAAGGCAAAGGAAATGAATATATATTTCTCCCAAGAAACATACAAATGACCAAAAAATATATGAAAAGATGCTCAACATAATTAATCATCAGAGGAATGCAAATCAAAACCACAATGAGATACCACCTCATGCCTGTTAAGATGAAGTTTATTTTAAAAAAAAAGATAATTGTTGGTGAGTATATGGATAAAAGGAAACTCATACAACACTGGAAGAAATGGATATTGCTTGATTCATTATGGAGAATAGCACAGAGGTTCCTCAAAAAATTAAAAATAGAACTGTCATGTGATCTAGCAATCCCACTTCTGGGTACATACACAAAGGAATTCCATAAAATGGATTATTCAGTCTTAAAAGTAAAGGAAATCATGTCTTTTGTGACGATATGGATAAACCTGGACATTATTCTAAGTGAAATAAGTCAGACACAGTGAGACAAACTACACAATACCTTCCATAAAGAATTGAAAATAGTCAAGTGTATATAGAAGGAGATAGCAAAATGCTGTTTTCCAGAGACTGGGGGAAGGGAGAAAGGAGAGGTATTAGTTAAAGGGCACAAATTTTGGTTACACAAGTGAATTAATTCTAGGTATCTACTACTATAATGGCAATTGTTAATAGTGTATAATTTTAAAACTTATGTTAAGTATTAATATTATAAATAATAATCATAATCATAAGAGGACGAGAAAAAACTTTTAAAGGTGATGTATAGGTTTATGCAAAAGACTGGTGTGATGGTTTCATGAGTATATAATTATCTTTAAATTTATAAAGCTATAAACATAAATTATGTAGTTTTATATACCAAAAATAGATTAATGAAAATCATCATTATTATAGATTAAATATGTATTATTGTATTAATATAAAACAAAGAAGCAATCAATAAATTTAAAAGGTAACCTACAAAATAAAAGAAAATGCTGGTAAACTCTATATCTGATAATATATAGTTTATAATATAATATATATCTACACAACATATGTAGAACTCATACAACTAAATAGCAAAGACTAAATAATCCAATTTTAAAATGGACAAAGGATCTGAATAGACATTTTTCCAAAGGAGACATCTAAATGGTCAATTAAGTACAAGAAAATGTGTTCAACTAACAGTGAACTATCTAACAGGGACATTTTTTAAAAGTCCTATTCATATTAGCAACAAAAGAATAAAATACTTAGGAATTGCCTTACGTAAAGAAATGAAAGATTCAGACACTAACATATGAAATACTAGTAAGGGAAATATAAAAAGACATAAATAAATGGAAAGACATTATGCATTCATGGACTGGAAGAATTAATATTATTAAAATATACATACTACTAAAAGTGATCTACAAATTTAATTCACCACTTTCAAAATCCCATAATTTCTACAAAAGTAGAAAAAACAATCCTAAAATTTAAATAGTACCCCAAAACTCTGTATAAGCAAAGCAACTTTGACAAGAAAACCAAAGCTGGAAGCATTACACTTCCTGACTTCAAATCACATTACAAAGCTATAGTTATTAAGATAGTGTGACACTAGCATAAAAAATATATAAAGTCCACTGAAATAGAGTAGAGAACCCAGAAATAAACCCACACATTCTAGTCAGCTGAACCTTGACAAAGGTTCCAGGGACAAACAATGAGGAAAGGATACTCTTCAACAACTGCTGTTAGCAAAACTGATATCTACTTGCAAAAGAATGGAATGGGACCACTATCATACCATACTCAAAACTGACTCAAAATGTAAGGCCTGAAACTACAAAATTCTCAGAAAAAAAAAAAACAGAAGGGAAAACCTTGACCTTGATCTTGGCAATAATTGTTTGGATATGGGACCCAAAACATAAGCAACAAAAGAAAAAAATAGACAAGTGGGATTACTTCAAGCTAAAAAAGCTACTGTACCACAAAGGAAATAATCAGAATGGTAAGAAAACCTATAAAATGGAAAAAATATTTTGAAGCATATATCCAATAAAGGGTTAACATACAAAATATATGATGAATTCATATACACTCAATATCAAAATGAAAATAATTAACAAAATGGCCAAAGGACACGAAATAGAAACTTCTCAAAAAAAGAAATTTCGTTGACTAACAGATATATGAAAAAGTGCTCAATATCTCTCATCATTAGGAAAATGCAAATTAAAACCACAATAAGATGTCACCTTAGAATGGCTATTATAAAAAGGACAATGGATAAGAAGTGTTGGTGAGGATATGGAGTAAAGGGATCTTTGTATGTGTCTGGCGGGAATATAAATGAGTCCAGCCATTACATAAAATAGTATGGCAGTTCCTCAAGTAATTAAAAATAGAATTACCATGAGATCCAGAAATCTAGTTTCTGGGTATATCGAAAGGATCTAAAATCAGGATTGTGAAGATACATCTGTATGTTCATGTTTTCTGCAGCAGTATTCACAGTAGACTATTTATGGAAACAACCTACATGTCATTTGACAGATGAATGAATGAAGAAAATGTTTTATGGATAGATGGATATTGATAGAATAATGTCTCTCTCTATATCTCTGTGTGTCTCTGCCTTTCTCTATATATTATAATACATATAATATATATGTATGTTACACACTGGATTATTATTCATACTTAAAAAAGAAAATTCTGTCATTTTGAGGTAATATGGATAGAACTGGATAGAACACTGTGCTAAATGAAATAAGTAAGACACAGAAGAAGAAATGCTCTATGCCCTCACATATGGAAACTAAAATAATCAAACTCATAGAAATACAGACTAGAATGGGGCTTGATGGAGGGGAAGTGGATGATGTTGGTTAAAGTGTAGACAGTTTCACTTATGCAGGATAATAAATTCCAGAAATTGAAAGTATAGCATGGTAAAGATAGTTAACAGTAATGCATTATATACTTAAAATTTGAGGAGAGAGATCTTAAATTAAATCCACTCCCCACACTTGGAGCTCCTGGGTGGCTCAGTGGTTACACATTCAACTTCAGCTGACGTCATGATTTCACGGTTTGTGAGTTCGAACCCCCCGCGAAGGGCTCTGTGCTGACAGTGCAGAGCCCTCTTGGGATTCTGTGTCTCTACCTCTCTCTCTGCTCCCCCTCCCCTCCCCCCCACACCCCCCCCCGGCCGACTCATGCTGTGTGTGTGTGTGTGTGTGTGTGTGTGTTAAAAATAAACATTTAAAAAAAATTTAAATCTCACCACACACATGAACATAACATGCAGTGGACACTATGCAAAGGTAATGAATATATTAATTAGCTTGATTGTGGTGATGTTTTACAATGTATATACTTCATCAAGTTGTGTATCTTAGATATGCAATTTTTATAGATGAAGATATTTCAGTAAAGCTGTTAAAAAAAATGCCCTGGGGTTTCTTCCTTGACCAACTTCTTAATCTACATTGACATCCTAGGTGATTTCATTCAGCTGAATGACTAAAAATACTATCTTATTTTCATGATTCCCAAAGTATATATTCAGTCTGAACTCCTTCTGAATCTAAACTCATTTTTTCCAGCTGTGTACTCAAGGGGTCTACTTAACTGTTTAAAAAGCAGCTCCAGGGGTGCCCGGGTAGCTCAGTTGGTTAACGGTCCAACTGTGGCTCACAACATGATCCCATGGTTAGTGAGTTTGAGCCCCATATTGGGCTCTGTGCTGAGAGCCTGGGACCTGTTTCAGATTCTGTGTCTGTCTCTCTGCCCCTCCCACATTCACACTCTGTCTCTCTCTCTCTCTCTCTCAAAAATAAATAAATGCTAAAAAAAAAAAAAAAAAAAGCAGCACAAGGTAATATACTCAAATGTGAGATACTGATATCCTCCTCTTACATTTGCCAGAAAGCAAACATACAAACAAGAAAAGCAGAAACAATAATATAATTTCTTCAACAGGCGTCCCGTTGGAAGTTAGAGACTACTCTATTCTGCCATGTGCTCAGGCTTTAAATCTTAACACAGGCTTTGGAATGAGATGTATCTAATACTACAGTCTATGGTCATTATCTTTGGCCATGCCATTATCTCCTTGAATTTTGTCAATAGCCTCCTAAATTGTCTTCCTTCCTCTATTCTGCTCCTGTGCCTTTCATTGTTAACACAGCATCCAGAGTAATTCTGCAGTAATACAAATCTTACCTTGCCACTCATGTTTATACCTTTCCACTTCACACAATGAAAGCCCTTAGTATGTCATACAAGGCTCACCATGACCTGCCTTTCTTCTTGTATTTCTGAAATCATGTGCCATTGCTTGCCACAGTTTTTATTCTGAACAGAATATCTAATAAATGATATTTCTGTTTTCTATATTATTTTAATGAGAAAAAGGAAACATCTTTTTATTGCATATTCTTTTTATTAGATGAATGGGTTTCCTGTTATGATAAGCATGATTAGTAATAACAAGTATATATTCAGATGATCTCATCCTTGGTAGATCATGAATCATGGAAGACCGTAAATCAGGAATATTTATAAGGCATGCATGTGAACAGACAAGAAATATAAAACCTACACAGAAAATTGGAAAAATAAAAATCATCTTTCATTGTGAGGCAATTTACTCATTCAACTCACTATTCATATTGGTTTTTGTTGTTTTTTTCTATAAATGACATTTATTTAAGTACTTAAATGTCTCTTTCATTCAGGGTGGCAAAAGTGAAACAGAGTGTCCGGCCTAGTCATAAACTATAGCATGTTATCCCCATGAATGTGTTTTCTTTATTTATTGTATTACAGGTAGAATTTATTATGATGGAAGATAAAATTAACTAGCTAAATTTTCTTCAGATCACAGAATATAGTTTTTACGGGAGATTTTAACTCAAAACTTGCCAATAATATGGAAATAGCAGGATCTATAAAGCATGCAAAGTCTGTTTCAGGACTTTTTTTTCTCTCCAAGTGACATCCAATGTGATGGATTTCTTTTTAACATCATTGACCTGAGCCATTAAACTAGCTCTAACAATTTATGGTTTGGCCATAAAACATGCAATATTTACATGCTTTGATAAAAGCTAATTGTTACATTCAACCAAATAGTGTATATCACCATGTACAGCACTATACTAGATACTTTATTGTGAAAACATTAGATATGTACAGTTCTTCCACTTTGGAGCTTCTCTTTATGGTAATAACAACTACTGCAACAGAGTAAGAAAAAATTAAGCTTAAAAAAAGACGGTTTAAATAACTGTAAATGGAAAGTAAGACATTGACTTTTATTTACAGGTGATATGTAAAGACGTAGAAACAAATTTGGACATTTGGCAATTTTTTTTCTCAGAACAATCTGTTTCTAAATTGGATGATTAAAAGTAAATAATAAACATTTACTTGATTAATCTGAGAAAACTTCCTCAGAAAATTGAACTTCCAGAACTCTCAGTTATAATGGGAGAACACTATAATGTGTTAAGTTTTAAAAGCCCAAGCTAAATATACACAACCAAGAGCTGACCCTGAGCTCCAGGTGACCAGCAACCTTAGAGGATGGATTAGTATCTGTTTAAATTCTTGAAAGATAGTGGCAGCAATGGGAATGATATAACTCTACTTTCTTTGAACTTTTACTGCATGACATATGTTCTAAGATAAAGTAGCCAACACTTTCCCCTTGGCCCACAATGTGTATACAACTTTATCTTCTAAACTACTTGTTCTCAAAACAATTTGATAAGTTTACAAAACCATTTATCTATTTGAGGAATATAAAATTACTTTTAACAATCAAAGAAATTCTCTTGCTAAGGTCAAAATTATTTCACATAAATGAACCATGATTATAGATACTAATTGAGGCCACAGAATTAATTAGATTCTGAGTTTTAGTTATAGCCAAATTTTAAAAACATAGTAAGATACAAAGTTATAAAAAAAAGGCACAAATATTTTTTATTTTATATATATTGTTTAAGCAGAAGTTTAGCAATAATCCATGTAGAATTTTACTAATCTTATGTAGTTGATGGTCATATTGAATGTGGCCAAAATATTCAATATTTTCCCAGCTAAATTAAAATAAGCACACTTACCCAAGATTTATCTGGTAGTTTCATCACTGGGTTTGAATAGTTGACTACCATGACCATCTTTGTCTGGAGTTGCTGTACTTGTTCATTTACAGTCAAAACTGGACAAAGGAGGGACACCTGGCTGGCTCGGTTGGCTAAGCAACCCACTTTGGCTCAGGTCATGATCTCGCAGCTCCTATTTCAAGCCCAGCATCGGGCTCCGTGCTGACCGCTTGGAGCCTGGAGCCTGCTTGGGATTCTGTGTCTCCCTCTGTCTCTGGCCCTCCCCAGCTTGCACTCTGTCTCTATCGCTCTCTCAAAAATAAACAAACATTAAAAAAATATAATTAAAAAAAAAAAAAAAACTGGACAAGGGAGTACCAAAGAGTACCCAGGTATTAGCCTGGAAGCTAAACGTTGTTCCATTCTCCCATTTCATAACATCATTCTTAACTCCTGATGATCAGAGCCAATTACCCTTGTCACAATGCTGACTCCTCTTATAAGCTGCTTTCCCCTGAGTTCAAAGATCTTTAAGTGCCCTGGTGACATTCATAGCTAAGATTTCATTGAGACTTTTTCTTTTCTCCTGATGGAAAGTGTTCTGCTTTAACAGAGCAAACGTATAAGGAAAACTTTCTTGTATTTCCAGATGTACAAATGCTAGTATTTTGAGCATGGAATGTTTGGAGAGTGGTTCAGCATATACTGGGTTGTGAGCATATTTACTTGAAACAATCCTTACAATTACTGTATTATCCAAAATTATTGAAAAATAATTAAGAACAGTTA
Source organism: Panthera uncia (assembly GCF_023721935.1). Taxonomy (NCBI): domain Eukaryota; kingdom Metazoa; phylum Chordata; class Mammalia; order Carnivora; family Felidae; genus Panthera; species Panthera uncia. The sequence continues at coordinate 50,071,487 of NC_064813.1, forward strand.
TCATAAAACCATTGTATTTTTCAGTTTAAGGCACAAAATATTTTTAAAACATTGACTATAACTATATGTGGATTATCTCCCTTCAATATTTTTTTAAATTTTGTTGAGATATAATTGACATACAGCACTACTTAAGTTTAAGATACACAGCATAAGTTCACTCCATTAGCATATACTGGTGCTGTTCTATGTTAAAAAGAACCAACAGAATCATAGACAAATAATTCCATATATAAATTATGTATCACATGAAGTTTTTTCTATTCCCGACTCCCAATGTTTTTATAAAGCTACCATGAGAGACTCCTTTGGATCGCAAAGAAAGAAGTGATGTCACATCCCCTAATGCACTTAGGAGAATAATTGATACCAGTATATATTCACTATGCACATCTTACTTCTGGAAATAGGTGGAAGGCAGCCAAAATGTACCAGCTTGAGAATAAATTATATCTCATTTCCTGATACCAAACGGAGCCAATATGCTGCAACACTGGAGATAATTATGTTTGCATCAGCAATCACGCCATAACATTTCACCTGACATACAGAAACTGTCAATGAGTGCCACTAGAAAAACATCAGAGATAAATCACAAATACCTTCCTTCTTCCTAGCACCCCCAGACATAAGTTCTTCTAGTACATGACTATCACCATTTCCCTCAGAAGTGTTCAGATTGTCACTCACTCCTCTTCTATCACTCACAATTTCATATCCTCTCTATATTTCCTCTGGAATCATATACTATGCAGTTACAGGTGTCTGCATTTTTCACTTGTCATGAGGCTTTTGTTAAACGTGTCGGCACTCCTTCCTTTTTTATTTTTGTATAGTTCCCATTGTGAGAATGTAGCAAATTTTGTTTATCGATTCACTAGTGAATGTATAATTCGGGTTGGTACTATTTCTTAAATATGTATCTATATATCATAACAGCCTGCTTTAGTAGTCTGTTAATGCTTGTTGCTGCCTTCCTCTTCAGAGTATGTATCAACATTTTACTTACACTCTTGCAGAGATGGAAATCTATACTATTGGTGACTCCCTGACGTCACCAATAATGATGCAAGAACATCCTTGTACAGAGAACCCAAAGAGCAATAGGATTATCCTTCTGGGACACACATACTACTCAGGAATAGAAATACTGGGATTATGTGAATATTAATTTGCCTCAGTACTAACAGATTCACAGATATATACAGAAGAGTTGTTGTGTTGGACATTTATAGCAGTTTAAAAAAAAAATAGCTGCTTTTCACACACTCAAATGCCTCAATCTAAAATGATGAACCATACTGCAATTGTCAGTTTTTTCTACAATCTTAACCAAAAGTTGACTTAATTGAGGTTTATATTTTTGTTATTTTAGGTTGAAATATAAAATTTAATTATTAATTTTCCAACATTATTCTTTTGATGATTTTAGATATTTCGATATCATTCCCTGATGTGCCCTCTGTCTGAAAACTTTGTCTATTGTGTCCTTTATTTAACTAAAGCCTGACTTTGATGTAATCAAATTAATTAATGTCTCTTGCAATGGTTTGGTTTTCATTTGCATTTAAATTGCTTCAAATGTATCATCTCATTCCTAGATTACAAGGATATTTTTCTATGTTCGCTTCTTCTGGCTTAGGAGAGCAAATTAATAGTGTATTGAAGAGATACATTTTTATATCACCTATTTTCTTTTTAAATTTCTCAATGAAATATGGGGCCATCTTCTTCATATATATACACACACACATACACATACACCCACATGCATGTATACGCATATGTATATGTACTATTTATGTGATGTTACATATACATAAACATACATATCACATATATACACACATATTCATATATGGTAATTTATGTTTATGTCTTAATAACCAATAAGACAAATCATCCCTAATTCCTCATATATAATATGCATTGATAACGTTAACAAACAATAAATTTGTTGTGAAAGTCATCATCCATTGGGAAAAGACTATAGTCAACAAATGACAAGCAAGTAAGTACAAAATTGAAAATCAAAAAATGTAAATTAATAAAGATAATGTCAATTAAAAGAATCAAAAGAAATGGTTAGTTACCCTATGTAAACAGAGTGATTGGAAATGGGTTAGTTACTCTATGTAAGCAGAGTGATTAGCGGACATTTCACAATGGCCGGAATTAAGATACAAGGCAATGAATGAAAAGCCAGGTGTATAAAAATGAAACAAACTGTTTGCCCTGAAAAACAGTACTACATGTTTAAATTACACAGACAGAAAGAAAGGTACAGGAAACGATAAAAGAAGCCAGTCCTGACCAGCATACAAGAGAGAAGTTTTCATAACTAACCAGTTAGGTGGTTTGCCTTTAAGGTACAATGGACATAATTTTTTGTTGTTTTCACTAGTGACTCTTGGCTATAGCTTTTTTGTTTGTATGGTTTCAGGCATCTATGATAATTGTACACAAAATACTATCATTTCTTTCATTCTAAACTGTAAGTCTTTGGGCAGGAGGAAAAGTAGCTATGTCTCAAGAAAATATTAGACTTATTAAATATTTCTGACAGCAATAATACCATAACACCCCAACTTACATTTAGTTTGTTTTTTAAATGACCAATAGGAAAACCTTTTTGATTTAGGGCACAAGACACGGGAAAATGAACTGATTTGCCAAATTTGTTGAAATGGAGAAGGTAAAATTATAATATGAGCAAAATGAGGAGAACAGAGGAAACCATGCATCAAGAAAAACCTTATCAGTTAGGTTTTTTTGCCAAGGTCTGCAACTGTGGCTACCAGTATCACATAGGCATTTTTAAACTCATCCAGGTTTATGGCTTAAAAACACCACCAGCCATGTCTGCCTTAAATAAAAATAGCCATGATACTATCCAAAATTACTAGAATAACTCATGATTGATTGATAGCCCTTCTCAAATTCACCTTCCCCTTTGAAACACAGAAGTTATAGAATTTTGTTGTTATTCTGTGGGGGTTTTCTGAAACACTAAACCTTCAGTTATTATTAATTGCATCCCTAATGTATCAAAAACTATATATTTTTGAGAGCAACACGCAATCTTGTTAGAAAGACTGTTTTATAAAGTTGATTTTTCTATCTTAAGAGTGCTAGTTATTGATCCAAATGCCATAAACATCATGATTTAAACTTGTTTCTTGTTTATCACATATGGTTTCTCTTTACTTTAGGGTGAAAAAAAAAAGCAATGGAACACATTTGGAATGCTGAGTTGCTGCAAGAACTCATAACACTAAGGACAGTGGCACAAGTAACAGTAGAGCTAAAAAGGTTGATAACTTTCTTAGTCACAATCTGTTCATGGCCTCTTTTTAAATTTGTTAAATGCAATTATTTATTTACACTTATCAATTTAACAGTAATAATATATCTCAGTTTCTAAAATATGAGTATTTATAAGAAGAAATGCACATGATAGCTAGCAAAATCTTGCCTCTAAAAAATCAGTAGCATGCTGCTGTAGAGAACAAGAAAGAGTGATATTCTCAATGCTAGAAAAAAGCCAGGGGTGCCTGGGTGGCTCAGTCGGTTAAGCGCCAGACTTTAGTTCAGATCATGATCTCATGGTTTGTGGGTTTGAGCCCCACGTCGGGCTCTGTGCTGACAGCTCAGAGCCTGGAGCCTTCTTCAGATTCTGTGTCTCCCTCTCCCTCTCTCAAAAATAAATAAACATTAAAAAAAATTAAAAAAGAAAAAAGCCAGAAGGCTATCAACATTTTAGGTCATTGTTGAATCTATATTAAATTAGCAATGCTCCAATATTTCCAGTATTGTAAATTTTTAAATCATCTTTTTTAATTTCCCAAGTGATTTGTAGTTGTATTAGGAATGTATTTACATAATGATTTTTTTCCATAATTGATAGCAATTGCTAAAACCAAGAAATGCACGTGTAATTTTCTGTAGTTTCTAAACATATACTGTGGATTTCAAAAACGTATAAACCACTATAAAACTGATACAACTTGATTCACAATGGCGAATTATAATTATTGCATACTATTAATGCTAAGTATATTTTTGATGACTGAAAAATCATCCACATATTTCTTTTGCTTTTTGAAATTCTGTTGGAAAACTGTTTAAAAGAGAGTAGGAACTACATATTTAAATTTGTTTGTTGTTTGTTTGTTTGTTTATAATGCAAGCAGGGAGGAGAAGAGGGAGAGGGAAGAGAAAAAATCTTAAGCAGGCTCCCTGCCCAGCGTGGAGCCTGACACAGGGCTGGATCCCATGATGATTGTGAGTTTAGGACCCCAGATGCTTAACTGACTGAACCACCCAGGGGCCCCAAAGAGTAGGAACTTTAAAACAACAACAACAACAACAACAACAACAACATAGTTACAAGGTAACATGAAAGTGACACTAATTGACACAATATATTATCTAGATCAAAATGATTTAAATTAAGATATGTATGGTATTGTCCAGACTTTCATAGGTTTATAGATTTTCTAATCAATTTCCTAACTTTGTCTTCTTATCTCAGACTGATAAAATTAAAAACCAGTATGTTTCTCTTGAAGGAAACAAATTATTTTCCTTGATTCAGGCCTGTCTGTAGTGAAGAAAATAAAAACTTTTTTTCGTATATATAAAAATAACCTGGTTGTTTTCATTATTTTTCCAAGTATGTTATTTCAACTGCAAATTTAACCCATGTTTCAATTCAAATGAATTGAAATCAATTCATTTTAACCAATTTTCCTTCATAGTCTGAGTTTAGATATTTTACGTACACATTAAAAACAAACTGCAATTTAAAAAAAAAAAAAAAACTAAAAACCCACTACAATTTCTACCTTTAAATTGATAAAAAGCTTGTCAAATATAAAAGGTATGTACATAAGAAACATTATACACTTGTATGCGATTAACTACTAGAGAGAACTATTCAATAAATGTGTGTGGTTGGAATTGCATTGGACATAAAGTAGTAGAAATAAAAACTGTCCGGGAAAAGCGTAGTGAGACAACTTACAAAGCTTTTGTATCTTAATGGTTTTCCAACTCAAACAAGCAACACTTTATCCAAATTTATTGGATAGCAGCTAAAGTAGTCCTTAGAAAAAAATTTTATAGTTGCTAAATAACTAGGTTAAAAATGAAAAAAAGTTCTCAAATCAATGCCTTAGTGTCCAACTTTAGATACTAGAAAAAGAAGATCAAAGTAAAGAAGAAAAATAATCAAGATCAGAGAGGAAAGCAATGATATAGAAATAAAATTTAATAATAGATATCTCAATGAAACGAAAGCTGGTTCTTTTAAACAATAAAATTATTAAATCTCCAAGCACACTGAGCAAGAAAAAAAAGAGTGAAGACACAAATTACCAATATCACAAATGAGAGAGGGATCATCAATACACAGCATACAAATATTAAAAACTTTGCTGTAGGAAGATTATGAACAACTTCATTCCAATAGTCAACAACTTAGATGAATCAGAAGAATTCTTTAAAAGACACAAACCATTATATCTTACTCAGAGTTAATATAATTAGTACACAACTTAATATTCCAAAATCTATCAAAGAAACTGGTTTGGACATTAAAACCCATTTTTCAAAGAAACTCCAGGCCTAGATGATTTCCCTAGGAAATTTTACCAAACACCTTCAGGAAGAAATAATTCCAGTTCTACACAAAATCTTTCAGAATTTTGAGAAGTTGAGACTTCTTAATTTTAATCATTTCCACAATAGCTATTGAATATTATAGCTGTCATGTCACATTTTTTGTATATATCTCATCTTTTTTATTCTGTATTTTTTATTGTTTTTGTTTGTATTGAGTGAATATTTCCTAATTTAGCATTTTAATTTCATTAATGAAACATCAACCACAAGAAAGCTGCAATGGCTACATTAATAAGAAGAAATATAGATGCTAAAACAAAAAAAATGTTACTAGAGATAGATATATTTATAATAATAAAGAGGCTAATTTATAAGGAGTATATGGTAATTATAAAATATATTCACTTAATACGAGAGCATCAAATACATGAAGCAAAAATAACTCAGTCAAGGAAGACATGGACAACTCAACAATAACCACTGGAGACTTCAATGCTCTAATGTATTAGTTTCCTAGAGCTGCCATAAAAAAAGTGTCCCAAACCAGATGACTAATGAAATATAGCTCTATTGTTTCACAGTTCTGGAGGTTAGAAGTTCAAAACCATAGTGTTGGCAGGATCATGCTTTCTCCAAAATCCATAGGTCTTTTGGTCTCTTCCAGCCTCTGATAGCCCAAGGTGTTCCTTGACTTTGGGCATAACTCTAATCTCTGCCTCAATCTTCACATGGTTATCTTCCCTCTTTGTCTGGGTTTCTCTGTGTTTGCATGTGTCATTCTCCCTGTGTATCTGTGACCGTGTCCAAGTTTTCCTCTGAATACAAGCACACGAATCATACTGTATTAAGGTACTGGATTAAAGCCCAACTACTTCATCTTAACTTCATTAAGTATGCAAAAGCTCTGTTTTCACATTGAAGGTACTGGGGATTAGGATAACAATATATCCTTTTTAAGATGACACAATTCAACCCATAACATCCACTTTCATTAATGTACATAACAACTAGACCAAGATCAACAAGGAAATAAAAGTCTTGAACAATACTATAAGCTACCTGGATCTTACAGAAAGCTGCAAAACATATGACCCAACAACAGAATATTCTTTATTTTCAGGGACATATAGAACATTCTCTAGGTTGGACCATGCACTAAGGCCACAAAAGAAAGCTCAATTAATTGAAATAATGAAAATAAAATAAAATACGTTCTCTTTGGGGCACCTGGGTGGCTCAGTCTGTTAAGTGGCTGACTTCAGCTCAGGTCATGATCTCATGGCTTGTGAATTCAAACCCACATTGAGCTCTGTGCTGACATCTCAGAGCCTGAAGCCTGCTTTGGATTCTGTGCCTCCTCCTCTCTCTGCCCCTCCACTCATGCTCTCTCTCTCTCTTTCTCTCTTTCTCTCAAAAATAAACATTAAAAAAAAACAAAGAAACTATGTTCTCTGAAAATAATGGAATTACATTAGAAATCAACAACAGTTGATATTTCAGGAAACTTGCAACCTTATGGAAATTTTAAAAAACACTTACTTGTCTAAGTAACCAATAGGTCAAAGAAAAATCAAAAGGGAAATCAGAAAGTAATTTTAAATGAATGAAAATAAAGATATAACATATGAAAACTTATGAAACGTGGGTAAAGTGGTGCTTAGAAAAAGATTTCCAGCTATAAATCCCCGTATTAAGAAAAAAGAAAAATCTCAAATCAATAACCTAACGATCTACTTAACACTCTAGGAAAAGAGCAAGCTAAACCTAAAGCAAGAAAAAAAAAGAAGAATAGAAATTAAATAAAAAATTAATGAAGTAGAGAATTGGAAAACAATAAAATCAATGAAACCAAACCATGGTTCTTTGAAAAGATCAACAAAACTGACAAATGTTTAACTAGTTCGACCAAAGGAAAAAGAGAGAAGACTGAAATGGCTAGAATCAGAAATGAAAGAAAGGATATTGTTACCAATCTTACAAAAATAAAAAGTAATGTAAAGCAATACTGTGAACAACTGTATGCCAACAAACCGGCTGACCTAGGTAAAAAACACAAATTTCTAGAATGACATAAACTACCAAAACTGACTCAAGATGAAATAGACAATTTGATTAGAACTACAAGTGCCAAAATTTTATCAATTAAAAACAAAACAAAACAAACAAACAAAAGAACTACCAACATAGAAAAGACCAAGTCCAGATGACTTCACTCCTGATTTCTACCACATGTTCAAAGAATACCATTTTTTTTGCAAACTTCCACAAAATAGAAGAGGAAGGAACACTTCTCAATTTACTTAATGAGGCCAGTATTATATCAAAATCAGACAAAGAAATCACAAGGAAAGAAAACTACATACTAATACCTCTTATGAATATGGATGCAAAATCCTCAACAAAATCCTAGCAAAATGATTCCAACAACATATATAAAGAATTATATACCATGACCAAGTAGAATTTACCCCAGTGATGGAAAGGTTGTTTCATATCCAAAAATCAATTAATGCAATAGCACTCATATTGATAGAATTAGAAAAAAAAACTGCAAAGATCATCTCAATGCATGCAGCATAATTACTTGAAAACAAATAACAGCAGCAACAAAAAAACCTAACATACATTCATGAAGAAAACATTCAGCAAACTAAGAAAGAAAAAAACTTTCTAAACTTGAAAACTCACAGCTCATATCAGACTTAATGGAAGAAGACTAGCTGTGTTTCCTTCATGACGAAGACAAGGAAGTCCAGTCCCACTGCTTGTATTCAACGTTGAATTGCAGATTCCAGCCAGAGAAATTAGGAAAAGAGTGGTAGGGGGGTGGGGAGATGGAAGGCATCCAGATTAGAAAAGAAGTAAACCACCTCTATCCACAGATGCTTTCGTACACAATAAATCCTCAAAGAATTCACTAAAAAACTATTAGTACCAATACATGAATTCAAGTGAGGTTGTGAGATACAGGTCAATATAGAAAAACCATTTGTATTTCTAAACATTTGTATGAACAATCTGAAAATATATTTAATAAAGAAATTTCATTTACTATAGCATCAAAAAGAATACAAATAAGATTCAATGTGGAGTGCCTGGCTAAGTCAGTTAGAAGAGTATGTCACTGTTGATCACAGGGTTGTGAGTTCAAATCTCATGTTGGTTATAGAGATTACTCAAAAAGTTAATACATAAAAACTTAAAAATTTGCGTTAAGTGTAACAAAACTATAAAACTTATATTCTGAAAACTACAAAACATTGTTAGAAATTATTTTAAAGATCTCAATAAATAGAAAAAGATCCCATGTTCATGGACCAAAAGACTTATAATGGTAATGCCTCTCCAAAGTGATCCAGAGATTCAATGCAATCCCTGTCAGAATCTCAGAAAACTTTGTAGAAATTGACAAACTAATTATAAAATTCAAGTGGAAATGCAAGGGACCCAAAATAGCAAAAACAATCTTGAAGAAAATTGAAAAAAAAAAAAAAAACAAAAAACGCAGGAGGACACATACTTCCCCATGTCAAAACTTACTACAAAGCAGTGACTGTGATAATCGAAACAATGTTGCATTCGGGTAGACATGCAGATCAATAGTCTACAAAAGGGAATCCAGAAGTTACATCTACAGTCAAGTGTTTTCCCACAAAAGTTTAAAGGTCATTTTATGAATAACCCTTAACAAATGATGCTGAGATCAACACCATATGTAAAAGAATGAAGTTGGGCTCTTACCTCACAACACATACAAAAATTTACTCACAGTGGATCCAAGACCTAAATATAAAAGCTAAAACTACAAAACTCTCAAAAATATAGAAGTAAATCTTTATGAATTTAGATTTGGCAAAGAAACTAAATATGACAACAAAAGATCAGTAACAAAAGGTAACATAGATAATTAGGGTTTCCTAAGCAGATCTGTAGCACTTAGATGAAACCAATGGCAAGTGGAATCATGCAGGGCCCGGAGAGGTCAACAGCAGTACCCAAGGTTTTGGTTCTTCTGCAGCAGTAGAAACCCTAACAGTGTATATGATGGGGGGTGGGATGGGGACAACCAGCAGCTGAGACACCTTGTGAAGTGACTGCAGCTCCTTTGTGGCTCAGCAGTGTGTTCCCCATGGATGGCCATGTCTACACCCTCCCATGTGCCTGTAACAGAACTCCATCCAACTTTACCTGAGCAGGAGGCCCAAATATCAGCCGATTGTAAATACCACCACAGGTTCAAACATGATGCTGAGAATAATGCCTATTTGGTATTGAATATGCAAGACTTTGATGTGGAGTCCAAATGTGATAGGACAGTTCATGTTTCTGAACCAAAGAAAACAAGAAATAAGGGGATGCTGTATACCTACATTGCTCTCTATCAAGCTGGCAATTTATCTTAGCGTAACGGGAAGTATTTTTAGTGTAATGGGAAAGCACCTTATAAATCCTCTTATTTCTTGCACAATCACAAAACCCAAAGCAATCAATCTGCTCTTTGGGGGACCTGCTACACACCAAATGGAAGTTGAAAAGAAGTGGACAAATGCCTTGAATGAAACTGTTTTTCACTAGAGACCAAGAATAACACTAAATTTGGTGGCAGATGACATTGTCTTTGATAAGTTCTCTCTTCCTGCTGATGTGCATGGATAGGTTAAGATGATCCAGTTAGAAAAAAAAAAATGTATGTTACTTCCCTATTCTGTTCATAGTTCAGCTGAGCAATGAAGTGAAGGATTTGATGATCATAAATCATCCTACTATTGGGCTACCTGTCACAGTGTCCTACAAAAAGATCTCACTGGGGAGAATATCCTTCAGGATTCATGAGCAAGATTCTATGCTCTCCTTGTAGCAGCTTGGGTTTTCAAAGACAGTTGCTGATGAGGTGAAAGGAATTTTTACAGATACCAACTTCGACCTTCTTTTTGACTGAATTTCATCTTCTTTTCAACTGTTTGGCTTAAAAAAAAAAATGACATCAGTTTCTGAAGGAAAAACAAGAGCATGACTGCAATACCCACCAAAGCAATGATTTGGCTCTGCTTTTGCAACGCGGTTACATTACTTTTCCTTCTAAAAGAGAAGATGAATTTGCTAGTCCTTATCCCAGCGGGCATTGCACTATAGCAACTGAACTAGAGACAGCAAATGACCGTTCTTTGGAGAGACCCAAGACCTGAATTTCAGTTTGGCGTTTGCAGTGACTCTGAATGGGAAACCAAGGAATGTGATACTCAGGCCATGTGACACTTACCATACCCTGTGTGTACCTGAGGTGCTACGTATTTGCTCCTGCATCTCAAGAATACAAGTTGGTATTCTCGATTAATTATCAGTTTTGTCAATTGATGGAATATGCTTCTGCCTTTGTCTTACGTTACTTCAGCTTTATGAATTACAAGATAAAGTCAGTTTGACATCTACCTTGGAAGGCATTTACCTACAAAGCTGCAAGCACATTCATTGACCATCTCTTGGCTTTTCTTATCACCATGCCAACATCGTATTGGCTGGCATGTTTTAGGGACAGTGTGGTATTTCTTGTTCACCTTTACCAAAGATGATTTTAACCTGTGGATAAAACCAGAGTGAGCACCTCTGAGAAGTTTAATGAGGAAAATCCCTCAGACTAAATGTTCTATCGCTTTAAAGGAGCCACTCTGTGGTTGGCTGTCAGCTGAACAAAGCTGGGATTTAGTATTTTTGGAAACTTTGTCTTATTTCCTTAGACATTACATCCTCAGCATTCCCAAAAATCTCTTGAATGCGTTTCATAGATCTCCTTATTTACCTTTATGTTACATCTGGAAAGAGCTATTTACACTTCCCCTTCACAACATTTAAACATCCTTCTGGGTCACAGAGGTGTTGCCTAGCTTTGGTCACCCTTTTAGTATGGCAGGTCTCCATGCAGGAATGCCCAGTGTTGGCCACACCCTTGTACAGTGTGTGGAGCACACATGGAGCACAGATGGACAACACCTATCTATCAGAGACGGGAAGGGTGTTACTGTTGTTTTCAATTGTTCCTTGTGTGAATTTCAAATGCCTATGTAAATTTACCCACTTGGATACCCTGGAATCAGATGGCTTTTTTCTTTTTGCTTCAATTTTGATTGTTTTAAAGTTTATTGTATTAATTTTCCAATTTAAAGTAAATGTACCTGGATGTGAAAATAATACATGAATTGGACTTGATTCAAATTATTTTTAACCTTTTGTTTGGTTTGATGTGTTTCAAAGGATCATGATGAAAGTGAAAAGACCATCCACATAATCGGAGAAAACATATGCTAATAGTATATCCAATAAAAGACTAGTATCTAGAATATATACAAAAGCTTGTATAACTCAGTAATAAAGAAAAAATAATTCAATTAAAAATGAGAAAAGGTTCTGAATAGACATTTCTCCAAAGAAGATAGATATACAAATGGCCAATATGTACATAAAAAGATGCTCAACATTAGTCATCAAGGAAGTGCCAATCGAAACCACAGTGAAGGGAACCTGGATTGGGTAAGCGTTGGTTAACCAGTTGGTTCAGCGTCCACTCTTGATTTTGGCTCAGGTCATGATCTTGTGTTTCCTGAGTTCGAGCCCTGCATCAGGCTCTGAACTGAAAGAGCCTGCTTGGGATTCTCTGTCTCCCATTCTCTTTGCCCCTCCCCCACTCACACTCTCTCTCAAAAACAAAAACAAAAATATTGAGGCACCTGGGTGGCTCAGTCAGTTAAGTGTAGGACTTTGGCTCAGGTCATGATCTCATGGTTTGTGGGTTCAAGCCCCACATCTGGCTCTGTGCTGACAGCTAGGAGCCTGCAGCCTGCTTTGGATTCTGTGTCTCCCTCCCTCTCTCTCTCTGCCCCACCCCACTCGCACTCTCTGTTTCTCTCAAAAATAAATAAATATGAAAAAAGATTAAAATAAACAAATAAACATAAAAAAACACGGTGAGATACCACTTTAAAATGAATAGGATGACTAGAATAAAAAAAAAAAACAGATAACAGCAAGCATTGGCAAGGGACGAGATAAATCAGAACTCATATACACTGCTGGTTGGAATGCAAAATGATGTAGCAGCTTTGGGAAACAGTCTGGCAGCTCCTCAAACTTTGAAACTTTGAGTTACCATATGACCCAGCAATGCCACTTCTGGATATATTCCCAAGAGAAATAACAATATATGCCCATACAGAAGCTTGTACATAAATATTTATAGCAGCATTACTCATAGTGGCTACAAGGCGGAAACAACCAAAATGTCAATCAAAGGATAAATGGATAAACAAAATATGGTATATCCTTACAATGGAAATTTATTCAACCATAAAAAGTAACGAAACACTGAAACATGCCACAACACGGATGAACCTTGAAAACATTATGCTGATAGAAGTTAGTCCCAGTCACAAAAGACCACATACTACACGATTCCATTCATGTAAAAGAATAGGGAAATATATAGATCTAGAAAGTAGATAGTGCTCACTTATGGCTAGGTGAGAGGGCACCGGGGATGTGGGGAATAGATACCTAAAGGATGTGGGGTTATTTTTTGAGGTGTAAAAAAAATTTTTTTAATTGACTGTGTTGATGGCTGTACATGTTTATAAATATACGAAAAGTCACATTGAGCCATACAGTCCAAGTGTGTGAATTATAGGGTGTCCAAGCCATACAGTCCAAGTGTGAACAATACGTTAGGAGAGGTGCTGGTGGTACAAAGACCCATTTGAGAGCCATTGCAAGATCAGGGAAAATAGATGTGTGTGTGTGTGTGTGTGTGTGTGTGTGTGTGAACTAGAGTAGAAGTTACTTAAAATGACAAAGAAAGTGCATAATAAAATAGCTATCTTATATTGCACTGACTATGGTGAAGGTCTGTTAATGCTCAAATCAATTAATCTTTACAATAATCTTAGAAGTAGGTCATTTCCCAGAGTATAGGAAAGAAACTGAGGAAGAGAGCTCAAATAATTGCTCAAGTATATGGTGCTAGAAATAAACTGAACCAAACATCTAACCATTGGCTTGGTGACTTTAGAATCCACGTTCTTTAGGATATTGAAACTTGGATGATTAATGGTTCCTTTCAGCCAACATTAATTCGATGTCAAATATGTTCAAAACATTGAATTAGATGCTGAGATATAAAGTCAAATATGATGTCATTAACATCAATAACCTGTATCATGGAAGACAATGATATGTACCATAAATCTGTAATTACAGTGAGATGTGATAGCTACAGAAGTATATACTAAGTGCCAGAGGAACATACAAGAAGATTCAAATGCTATGAAACAAATGACAGCCTATATATATATATATATATATATATATATATACGCACATATATATATAATAACGTTTGGGTCTGGAATAATTGTTGATCATTTAGATATATGTAGTTAACTCTCTACAAGTAGATTCTACAAATATTATCTACATCTATGCCTATGATTGTGTTCTTTTATTTATTTTCACTCTGCATTCTCTATTCTATACATTGCATTCTGTGTTCTCTTCTTATTATGCAACATTCTTGGCTGGGGCTTTGTTACTAAACTTTCTATGATGCTTTTTAAATATCTACCTCCAGATCCTCTATTGTAGACTATTAAGTCATTTAGTACAGGTAATATGCCTTATTCATCTTCCTGTCATATCATCAAGGTCACTGCCTGACTTGTGGGTGATTAATAAATATTTTTGAATAAGGAAATAATGGCATAAGTGAACAAATAAATGGATGGATCAATGGATTCTTTTGCCCATAAACATTATATAGAATATATACTAGTTTGTGTGTAGTAAAAATTGGTTATAGAAGGGAATAGGTGTGTTTTTTTGTTGTTTTTTTTTAAATTTTTGGATTTAATGAATCAACAATGGATAGATAGATAGAACCAGTACATAAGGAATTCATTAGAAAATCAAAGTTAGAGCTTATCAATTTTAGAGCATTTTCACAGAAGTGAGAATTGAATCACTCCAAGAGAAAGAACAGGCAATGTTCATAAGACATAAGGAATGGATTTAATCATTCCTGAATAAAAGAAAGTGCTCAAAGAATTTTAAAAAATTGAATTATAGTTGGCTCCACTAGCCAAGTTCTCTACTTTCTCCTAAAACCCTCAAAACCAACAATGCAGAATACTAATGTTTCAAAATTATTCCTGCAAAAATATCAGGGAATTGTGGTAGGTTAAAGGATTCCAAATGCAAATGCATTATGAAATTCCTGACCACATTATCTTAATTCAGTTAGAGATTATAGAATTACAGAAACTGCTGTGAAGAACAGAAATACCAGGCATTAGAGGAGAGAAAAGGAGCTGTTCTTAGAAAGACTGAAGACAGAAGTTTATGATTAAACCAGAGATTTGAGAGACGAGCAGTTTTGAGCGATGCTAAGATCCAAGGCATGACCCCAGAATGTGCAATCAAATTATTGTGGAGTTTAAGAATTTTGTGACACCATAAATGAAAGGACGTCGGTAATCAACATGGAGATGTTTATGTCATCATTACGAGGCATAGACTAGAGCTGAAAATTGAATAAGAAACTCTAGAATCTGAAGAAAACGGAAAACGGTCATGGATTTCTTTATGACTGTCAGACAGGAGTTTAACAAAGTCAGATGTCTAACAATCTCTTGAACAACAAATTCTCTTTAGTTTACTATAATCTTCAGGTAAGAAATGAAATTAAACTTCTCTATAATGGTAATATTTTATTCCCTTTACACTAACATGAATCTCCTCTCTCTGACAGAAACCTGCCTCTCAAGGGCTCTTAATGTCACTTGTCACTTAACAAAGTCTGTGTTACTGTGTTGGCTGAAAGTCATGTTCAATTTTCACAACCTCTTTATTAATAATCAGAGTGTATCTCAAGAGACAAAATCCTCATACCTCATACCTACTTTTAGAAAAAAAAAAAAAGCTAATAGCTTTTACATCCATTGCAAAAGCAATTCATTTAGGAGTGAAAAAGCTATCTGATTGTTTCAGCCAATTTAAATTAAATTGAAATGCCTTTTTATGAAACTCTGGCTGAATGTGCTACAAAAGATTAAGATGCTTCAGCATTAAGAATGGGGTTAGTTTGACAAAATGCCAGCTTACCCTCTGATTTTCATTCATCAGTGAAATTTCTAAGTTCTTTTTTTGCCTTTTAAATCTGTGATCCCATGAGTCATAATTCTACAGGTATTTCCTTTTTTTCCCTTAATTTTGTTAAATTGACACTGATAACATCCCTAATGGAAAATACAACTGCAACGCAGTCAGTTCACTGTATGAGAAATATATATGTGTTTCACAATATGAAAAATTCAGAGGGTTTGGTAGTCATAAAAATGTTTATTTGTGAGGCACCTATTTAAATACAAGTATAAAAAACTCCTTAGTTTTCTCCCAAATAATTTTACTCTATTTTTTTTAATCTAAGAATTATGACATTCTCTTTGGAATGTTCTGGCAAACAGGAGTCACATAAGCTTTACTTGAGGAGGGAGGTGAAGACTAATTGTGCTTTGTTTTTGTTTATCTGTTCTAAAATCCTGAGGAGTTTATGTGGCCATATTACTTGTCATTTGGAATAACTCAGTCTTACAGACAGCCTAAATTTATTGAGGATTATAATAATAGTATTAACAGCTACAATAACAACACTGACTTATGGAACTATGTGCCAGGAATTATGCCAACAAGTATACATGCATAGGTCTAATTTGATACCCTAGCAATTCATCCTCTAGATATTACCCCACCCTGCTATTCAGAACACTGAACTCACTGCAGGAGAAGTGACATATGCAGGATTTCACAAAACAACTAGGAGACCTAAAATCCAAACTCAGGTGTCATTATACCTTTATAATCTTGAAATGTTTTAGAATCTCAAACTTGGGTTGAACCATCTCATTTCTGTCCTTTTTTCCTCCTTAGTTCACTACTCTGAACATGTCCTCGAATAACCACAAAAATAACCCTCAAAATAGATTTGATTTGGGGGTTAAAAATAAAGTTTAGCAAGTAAGTGAATTCACAAATACAGAATCCACATTTTGGGATGAGCACTGGGTGTTGTATGGAAACTAATTTGACAATAAATTTCATATAATAAAAAAAATTCAGAATATAAAAAAAAACAAATACAGAATCCACAACCAGCAAAGATCAACTGCATTTTTATGACTTAATTTTGTTGTCCGTCCCTCCAAGTCCATGGAGAGCATTGTAAAAATAGTCTGAGAAGGCATATTATTCTATTGATAAATTATATGTTGCATCTAAAACAGAAATAGGAGCACACTAAGTACAATTGTTTTTCACCTATAAAAAAACCCTAAAGGTGTATGTGAGTGATTTTTTTATTTCAATTATCTGCAATGCTGGAAAGATTTTATTTTCAACTTTAGCCTGTGATAGAAAGGGATATTACTATTTATATGTACTAACATAGTCTATTAATCATCTATTGCTATATAACAAATTACTGAAGGTTAGTGACTTAAAAAATTATCTTGGGGCGCCCGGGTGACTCAGTTGGTTAAGCCACCGACTTTTAATTTCGGCTCAGGTCATGATCTCATGGCTCATTAGATTGAGTTCCAGTTGGGCTCTGCATTCAGAGCACAGAGCCTGCTTGGAATTCTCTGTCCCTCTCTCTCTGCCCCTCCCCAACTTGCACACATATGCACATGCACGTGCCCCCACTAGCACCCACCCTCTCTTTCTATCTCTGTCTCAAAAATAAATTTTAAAAAATTTACTATTTTATGTAGTCTGTAAATGAAGTGGTTTAGCTGCTTGGTTCTGGTGCAAAATTTTTAGTGAGTCATTTGAAGGCTTGACTGGGACTGGAGTATCGCCTTCTACTCCCTTCCATGGCTGTTAGCTCTAGGCCTGGATTCCTTATCTCTCTTGGTCTCTTGGTAGGAGACCTCAGTTTCTCCCCAAGAAGGTCTGTCCATAAAGCTGCTAAAAACATGACTAACTTCAGCTAGAACAGAGAGAGAGGAAATTAGTTTTGTTTGGCGGTCATGGAAACTCAGGCCTACAGTAATGTTGAAAAATAGAGTAATTTTCCAGGTTAATATATAATTGTGTATTAAATATATACTATTTAAGTATTATTATATCCTGATGAACATATAATTTTTATAGAGTCCATTGATATTTGTTATATTAAAGATACATTAATCAACAATTAAATGAATTACTTTAAAATATTTATAATCTTTCAATGGCACTTTTATAGAGGATCATATATACTAATCTTATGCAAAAGAATTCATATTAAGTCTTATTTTAATGAAAGCATTTTGCAAGCACATTATATATTAGGTACTTTCTTTTTTTTTAATCTGACAGTATCCATTCATTCACACATGTTTTCACCCTCATCATTCATGCATGCATTCATTTAACAACCATTCCTAGAGTGCCTACTACCTGTCAGACACAGTTATAAGCATGGAAATCCTAAAGTGAATAAAACAGACGAAGAATGTTACCTCATGTAGTTTTCATTCTAGTGACATTAGACAGATCATGAGCATATTAATAAGTAAAATATATATGTTAGCTATTGATAGTACATGGAGGAAACCAAAACTGAATAGTAGAGAAGAAACCATTACAGATGAGTGAACTATTAATACAATTATTGGACACTACCTCAGTGTTGTTATCTAAGAAAATATAAGCAGAGAAATACTGAGTTGTAAACATTCCTGACATGTGACATATTTAAACAATACCAAAGGACACTATTTGGCTGG
Organism: Panthera uncia; assembly: GCF_023721935.1. NCBI lineage: Eukaryota > Metazoa > Chordata > Mammalia > Carnivora > Felidae > Panthera > Panthera uncia. The sequence goes on from NC_064813.1 coordinate 50,089,918, forward strand.
AACAGAGTGAGCAAGAGAGGGAAGAGGAGGAAATAAAATCAGACCTGGATGCTCTGTTATTGTCTAAATCATCATAAGGATTTCTTTTTTTTTTCTTTTTTTTTTCTTAATCAGAAGAGAAGCCATTGGAGAGAGAAAGAAAGAGAAAAAAAAAACCCCACACAAAGTATTAGTTGCAAGTCTATTAAAATAATTACAGTGACTGATGAAAATGGCTTATGGTGTTAGTAGTAATTAATTTATAGACTCAATATAATTTTCACTAAAGCCCCAGCATGCTTTTGTGGAACTAGGCAAAGTAATTCTCAAATATATTAGAAACAAAAAAAGGTAAAGAATGGTAAAATTTCTGATGAAGAAAAACAGGATAAGTTCTTGTTATGCATAATATCAATAATGAATTTGAAAGTATAGAAATTTAAAGCACTGAAGAAATGCTGGGTGATACATAACTAAACCTAACAGAATAGGAGGAGTATAGGATCGAGGTTTTGGGTTATCTTTTATGAGAAAGATGTTTGTTATGCCCAGAATTCGTGATCCCCAAATACCGCCAGGGAGCTGAGTCCGATGTAAAAGCAAAAGAGCCTTTATTCGAGCTAGCTCGAGCTCCATCCCCTACCTGCACCGACGCAGCGGTGAGATACCAGGAAGAAAAAGCAAGTTTCAAAAGGACAAAGGTTTTATTGGGGCCTAGGGGCAATTGGTGAGGTAATGGCTGTGGCCTCAGCCAATTGGCTGGGGAAGGGTCTGAGTCCTGTTAGGCAGGTGAGCGGGAGGTTATTCAAGGGGAGGAGGCATGGTCAAGGTGAAGGACACAGAACAAGATGGAGTCTGCCTGCGTAGGCCCGCCTTTTCAATGTTAATTTCTTCACTGGCCTTTAACATATTCATACATTTTAATGCACTGCTATTATGCTTTATTTTGCTACAAAATTAGAAGAAATACAATAAAATACTTGATGATATGTTAAAATAATTAGAGTGAAGGTCTGGGTTATCTCTCTAATAAAATTTTACTTCAATTTGATATGCTTTATTGAGTTGGAGCAAAAAAAGTACAAACTTCCAGTTATAAGATTAGTGAGTACAAGGAATGGAATGTACAACATGATGACAGAAACCAGTGTTGTATAATATACAGGAATGTTGTGAAGAGACTAAATCTTAACTGTTTCTCATCACAAGGAGAAATTGTTTCCTTTCTTCTCTTTTTATTATATCTTTACAAGAGGGATGGTAACTAAACCCATTAAGGTAATCATTTCACTTACAATCATGTGTAAGTCAAACCATCATGCTGTACACATTAAACTCACACCGTGACATATGTAAATTACTTCTCAATAAAACCAGAAGAAAAAGAGATTAATTTGTAGACAAGAAATTACCAATTGCAACTAATCTAGATATACCATGTGATATCGTGACTTATCATAAGAAGTATATATTTGGTTTTTGTTTCCTTTCTAGTACTGAGCTCTTAAAACCCTTGGAATTTCCTGAATCATTAGAGCTATGAAGATTCTTTTGTTATGTTAATGAGCTTGGTTTTGTTATGTTGGAACCACCTAAAAATGAGCTGCTGGCCTGAAAAGCCAACCTTGCCGTTAGAGGGCTGGAACTTTAGTCTCCTCCCAACCCTCTATCTCCTGGGCGGGGCGAGGGGCTGGAAGTTGAAACAATTGCCAAGGGCAATGATTTATTCAATCATGCCTATGTAATGAAGCCTCTCCAAAAATCTGAAAGGACTGGCTTCAGAGGGCTTCAATTTGTTGAAGATGCGCAGATCTGAAGAGAATGGTGCACGTGGAGAGGGCACGGATCTCCATGCCTTTTGTCATACATTGCCCTATGCCTCTCTTCCTGTTAGCTGTTCCTGAGTTCCTGTATCCTTTTACAGTAAACCAGTGATCTAGTAAGTAAAATGTTTCTCTGAGTTCTGTGAGCTGTTCTAGCAAATTAATGAAACTCAAGGGAGGGGTTTGTGGGAACATCTGATTTATAGCCAGTCAGGCAGAAGCACAGGTAATAACCTAGGCCAGGAAGTGGCTTCTGAAATCTGTTGGGGTGGCGGGGAGGGTGGGGGGCAGCTTTGTGGCACTGATCTTTTACTTGTGGAATCTGATGTTATCTTTGGGTAGATAGTGTCAAAACTGAGTTGAATTCTTAGACATGCTGCTGACATCTAAGAATTGCTTCTAAACCCCCACACTCACACCCACAAATCATACTTGTGCTCCAATTTGTTCACACCCTTGAACCCATTAGAATACATCTGCACCTTGATTATTGGAAAAAAATCACAGAAGATTTACTTTATTCTGTTTACCATTCTAAACAGTATTCTTGCATGTCAGTATTTTATTTGTTCTCTGTTCAAATTAATATTCATATATCTTAAAGGCTTTGAGTTTTTTTTTCCTGCTGAGTTGAGGTGATGGCAGGAAGAGATGAAACTAATAAAAAAGTAAATATTATAGTAATGTGTGTTTATTATTTAATAGTTTATAGTTTGTTAATTTGAATCATAACCATAAATATAGCAGCTTCCAGTCATTAGTTTTTACTTCGTGCCAGGCACGACACTATATATATCTATATATCTATATATCTATATATCTATCTATCTATATATATATATATATATCGTCTCTTTTATTTATATTTCTCTTTTTTATATATCTTTTTTATTTATATTTCTCTTATTTATATATCTCTTTTATATATATATATATACATATATATATATATATATATCGTCTCTTTTATTCTTGGAAATCATCATGAATATTTCGGCTTGTTAAATAAATGACAAGTTAAAAATGAAACTCTTACCTCTCATAAAATGTCATGATACGTATTCCTATAAGAGAATAGTGAATGATAATAAATTAACCATTTTCTTAATGTATTTTTTTATATTACAAACTAGTAAGTAAATAGGCTGTGCACCTGCTGCTAGTAATTTGCAATTATCCATTGCTTGAAATACTGCAATATGCTTCATAAACCAAAAAGCAAAGCTTGCTATCAGAAGAGGACACAAAATAGAATACAAGTTTTCACTTTCTTTGAGCAGCCAGATGGTTTAGAACTATTTTTCTGCAATTGAATATAAAAGAAGTAGAACTGAGACAAATTGACCATTTCAGGTTTATAGCATGTTTTTATGATTTTTAAACAATGAGGAGGAATGTATAAAATCATTAAATCCACATATCATGTGGAAGATTCTTTCAATAATATACAACACATTTAAAGTATGTTATTAGCAAACCTTATAAAATATTTCTGTTTGAACACACTTAGGCTGTAGATACACTCTGACAATTAACATGCCATTTTTGCAAATTATCTGTGTATATGTAGAAAGTCAAATGTTCAATTGCTCAAAAAATAAGCATTGCAATATAAGAACTGAAAATGAATGACCAGAAGAATGGCAATTTAAAAAGCATAATTTGTGTGGAGCAGACAACAAGGGTGATTGGGTCGCTGGCATCTGGTTTAATCTTATTCTACTTTCTTTCCCTTTTCTGTCAAGCGGTGGGAATAATAGTAGCCACATCATATGTTTTGCATAAGAACTTAATTAAATGATCCATTTAAAACAAAATTAACTCTAAGTTAACACTAAACGTGCATAGCAAACATTACATAAATATACTAGATAAGAAGAACGAATGAATAATTAAAGAGTACTCCCTGGTTTTCTTATTGATAATCTAAAGGATTTTGCATTCATAGTAAGTACGTTTTGCATGAACTGTTTCGTTTTCTAATTCATGGGTTGTCTGAACATATGTATCAACACACAGAGTGTTCTGAAGATCATCTGGTTAATATAAATAATATAAAAGCAATTGAATCCAGTGAATGTAATAAAACAATTAATAACAATATTATGGCTTTACCCTATACTGTTTTTCAATATTTTTGTACAGGGGCGCCTGGGTGGCTCAGTCGGTTAAGCGTCCAACTTCAGCTCAGGTCACAATCTCACAGTCTGTGTTGGAGCCCCGCGTAGGGCTCTGTGCTGACAGCGCAGAGCCTGGAGCCTGCTTCAGATTCTGTGTCTCCCTCTCTCTCTGCCCCTTCCCCGCTCATGCTCTGTCTCTCTCTGTCTCAAAAATAAATAAAAACATTTAAAAAATAAATAAATAAATAAATATTTTTGTATATAGTAACAAAACTAGGCCAGAGATGTGAACATCAATTATATGTAAATTGCTGTGGAGAGGAGGACAGATATCAACACAGTAAACATATAGTGATTACTCTTTTTAAAAAATATATATTTATTTTTGAGAGAGAGAGACACAGACAGAGTGTGAGTGGGGAGGGGCAGAGAGAGGGAGACACAGAATCCGAAGCGGGCTCCAGGCTCCAAGCTGTTAGCAAAGAACCCCATGCGGGCTCAAATTTACAAACCATGAGATCACGACCTAAGCCAAAGTCAAGACACTGACTCAGTGTCAGTGTCCGTGTCAGTCAGTCAACTGAGCCACCCAGGAGTCCCTATGTCATTACTCTTAAAGGAATTTTAATCCAACTGGTGCAGGGAAGATAGGAAGAGACAGGTAGGTGATTCTAGCAAGCAAGTAATTTGGATCCCTTGGAAGAGTAATCTTATGGGCATTTGCAATTATTCCCCAAGCATAAAGAAGATAGGTGAAGATAGATAATAGATGATGATAGAGAGATAGATAGATAGACAGACACATAGACTCAATTCACATCTCAGCACACTCCACGTTCTCACCAAGGACATTAACAACCTCTATCTTTTTAAATCACAGAACAGTGTTTTGCACTGACTATTCCTGATCTTTGAAAAGCATCTTTCCTGATTCTCATCTCCCTGACATTTTTAATATTATCTTTATCAGAACCCTATTGTTTGTGCCCTTCTTCCAAAATATCTGGGTAGTTCTTCTTAGGCTCATTTATAGCAAATAATCCTCTCTTCTCACTGTACTATATGAGGCAAACTCATTTCCCAGTGTATTAATAACAACCGATATGTAGAACATTCAGGAACCTCCATCACTGTCCAGACCTCTTTTCTGAATTCCAAGATTGTATATCCCGCTGCCTTCTCTCCTTCTTCACTTAGATGCTGCAAAGGAAGCTTACTGTGAACATACCTAAGATGGAAAAAGAGTTTCTCCTCTATAACTAATAATACTCCAGAGTATACAATCTTGCTAAAAGAGTCATCCTACTCTGGCCTAGCCATAAAGGATCATTATTTATTTTTCTGTCTACTTTATTTCAATTTGTCAGTTACTCTAGATAGCTATTATCTAATTCATATTCCTATATCCCAACTCATATCACCATATTCTGATCTAATGTTTTCTCTCTTTCATCAATCTGATAGTTTCCCAGCAGTTCAGCTAAATCCACTTTTTTTCACATAAAATGTATTTTCCATATCCTGGGGTTATTAAGTCATAAATAGTAGTCTTAAAGAAATAGATGAAAATAAAAATATAGTGGCTTACAGTTATATATAGAAAAATATTTATATCCCAGGGTGCCTGGAAGGCTCAGTGGATTAAGTGTCTGACTCTTGATTTCAGCTCAGGTCATGATCTCACAGTTCGTGAGTTTGAGCCCCACATAGAGCTCTACATTGACAGTGCGGAGCCTGCTTGGGACTCTCACTCTCTGTCTCTGTCCCTCTGCCTCTCATGCCCATTTTCTCTCTCTCTCTGTCAAAATAAATACAAAATAAATAAATAAATAAATAAATAAACATTAAAAAATAAAAATACTCCTATCTCTAACAGCACTGCTTTGAAACACTCTCGGTGGTGTCTTAGAAATCTGCACTGTAAACAGGCGTTGCTGATGATATAAAAATACTTTCATGTGTAAAACACATGACCCTAATTGATTAGGCCTTACATGATTCAGCTTATCCTGCTACTGTTTTCCACACATTTCACCTCCAGTTCTTCCTGGAGCCCTTATCGGCCGGGCCGTGTCATTGCCCCCAATACTCTGCTTTAAGCACTCTTTCCAGATTCACACACTTAACATCTGTCGAGCTGCGACACTGACTATCACCTCCGACAGAGGCACCCCACTGTATGAAGGAAAGCAAAGAGCATAACAATATCTACCTCTAGGTAGATGTCACCTGGTTGTATGGTTTGCAGATGTCGGGGTCACCAAGGAAGGCATGACTCACACAGGCACTGGATGGAATGATGCTTTCCTTGCATAGAGAAGACACATCAAGCTCAACTTCAATAGTAAGCGTTGGTCCCCGGTGACCTCTTCTGCTGAAGGTGAAGAACCCCATTCTCTCTCTGCTGGGAACATATATAGCACTGAGGCTGGCCAGGTGCCCTATGACACACAGATCCTTAAGAAGAACAAAGATGTACACATCAAACCCAGAATACAGAAAGATATTCCCAAACAAAGCAACATGCCCAGCACAAGCTGTGAAGGATTTTTATCTCCACATAAAAAAAAATGTTCCGGGCCTGAGGCAACCTTGTGGAACCACGCAAGGGTCAGCAGGCTGTGCACGACTGCCTTTTCCAACAGTGTCAAAAATCAGAAGTTGGCACTAAATTTTCACCTTTCTAAATTTCTCAGTGGCATTTGACAGGATTGATCACTCCCACTGTGACATTCTCCTTTCTTACTTTATATCTGAGATAGTATTTTCGACTCAGTTAATTTAGATTTTACCTCCTTGAAGGGGTCTATTCTAAGCAAACTATCTGAAATAGCATCCTTGTCATTTTCTTTTACTTCTGTTATTTTTCTATTAATATTTATCATTGTGTAAATATATATGCAACCACATATATACCAGATATATAAACAGATATATAATCTATCTCCCAAAATAGTATATAAACTCATGACAAATGGTACTTTGTTTCTATTTTTATTTTTGTCTAGTTGTGTATGTACGTGTTTAAATAAAATTTTACTTTTAGCACAATCTAGATATGCAGAAAAATTCTAAAAGTAGGAAAGACTGTTCCCATATACTGCACACCCAGTCTTCTGTATTAATATTTTAAATTTGGGTGGTACATTTGTTACAAGTTTCCTGTTTTAATATTTTAACTTAGGGTGGTATATTTGTTACAAGTAATGAACCAATATTGATATAATATCATTAACTAAAGTTCATCCGGTATCCACATTTTCTATTTTTCCCTAATGCCATCTTTCTTTTCAAGGATCCCATACAGAATATAATATATTTAGCAGTTATGTCTCCATAAGCTCCTCTTGGCTGTGAACCATTCCTTGTCTTGATGACAGTTCTGAGAAGCACTATTTTGTGTTTCTAATAGAATACTCCTATTCTATTCTATTCTATTCTATTCTATTCTGTAGAATGTTACTTAACTTGTATTTGTCATGACTTTTTTTTCTCCTTTCATGCTTAGACTGGGTTATGTGTTTTGGAGGGAAAGACCACAGAGACAAAGTGCCATCTTCATCCTGTCAGTGTCACATGGTATCAACTTTACCTAATACTGTTGATGTTGGGGGCGCCTGGGTGACTCAGTCAGTTAAGCGTCTGACGCTCGGCTCCAGCTCAGGTTGTGATCTCACAGTTCGTGAGATCCAGTCCCACAGAGGGCTCTGTGCTGACATCACAGAGTCTGCTTGGGATTCTCTCTCTTTCTCTCAAAAATAAATAAAATTAAAAAATCCGCTTGATGTAGTGATCTCCTGGCTGCGATAGTGTTTGTCAAAACTGTCCACTCTAAATCTACTAGTTATTTTTTTCCTATTTCCATTCTCTTTGGAAAGAAGTCACTATGTGCAGCTTTATCTTACACTTAAATAGTACATAGTTACATTTTCCCCACCCCCTTCAGTGAAATCATTTCATGTATGTAATATGGTTGGATTGTTTTGATACATTTTTAATTTCTTCCTGACATCCACAACCTCCTAAATTATGGGTTGTTTTTTTTTTAATTTGCATACATTAATGTTTACCCTTTGTTGCTCTAAAATTCTGTGGGTTTGGACAGATGCATAATGTCATGTATCTATCATTACAGCCTCATAAAGAATACCTCTCTGGCTCTCAAAAATCCCAAAAAGTAGATTCCGATGTTAAACAGTTGAAAAATGCATCGCTGACTGACTGCACTTATTAGACTGATTATGTTTATTTTAAAGCAGTAAATTTTCTTCTCTCCTGATATCATTTAGTTGTTCTCGAATTTTTTTTAAATGTTGTTACGATATTTATAATAAGTCGGTTAAATTACTGCTGATATTGTTCATTTGGGAATTTTTCATAGTGCAAGTTTATCAACAAGTTCTGTAAGTTTAGTGAAATGTTAGCTAATACTTTTTAGAAAGAAAATCACATAATATTGAAACATTTCCAGACAATCATCGTAAAAGTGTTCTCTTGAGAGCACAAGAGTTTTCAGGTAAATGCTTTATCATCCATTATTATTATTATTATTTTAAGTAACATCTTTATCTTGTAGAAACCAGTGAGGTGTGTTTCTCTTTTCAAAAATCATTGCAAGTTACTGCAATATTGAGAACTATTTGCCAACAACAAAGTACTGACCCAAAAATCCATGACATTTTTTATTTCAAAATACTTTGAGACATTTAACAAGGAAATTATTTGAAAACAAAAGAAAAAAAAAAGAAAATTAAAAAGCCTCTGACCAATAAAAATATTTTCACAATTGTTCCACCTCTTTTTTAGACTTTATTTATTTATTTTTTTAACGTTTTATTTATTTTTGAGACAGAGAGAGACAGAGCATGAACAGGGGAGGGTCAGAGAGAGGGAGACACAGAATCTGAAACAGGCTCCAGGCTCTGAGCTGTCAGCACAGAGCCCGATGTGGGGCTCGAACTCAAGGACTGCAAGATCATGACCTGAGCCGAAGTCAGACACTTAACCAACTGAGCCACCCAGGCTCCCCTAGACTTTATTTTTTAAAAAGCCTTATTAAAGTATAATTTCCCCACTATAAATTCATCTATTCTATGTATGTAATTTAATAATTTTTAGTAAATTTACAGAGTTGAGCAACCAATCATCACTATCTAGTTTTAGAATGTTGCCATCGCCCCCAAAATATTTCCTGTGCCCATTTTCAGTAAATCTCTATTCCTACTTCTGCTCTAGACAAAAATTAATCTATTTTCTACAGTCAAAAAAAAAAAAAAAGAGCATTTTTAAGTTCACAGGAAAATTAAGAGGAAAGCACAGAGATTTCCTATACACCCCTTGACCACACACAGGTATTGCCTCCCCCATTATCAACATCCCCCACTAGAGTGGTAAATTTGTCACAGTTGATGAACCCACATGTACACATCGCAATCACCCAAAGTCTATGTACATTTACATTAACATACACTTTTGTTGTCCATCCTATGGGTCTGAATAGATGTAAAATAGCATGTATCATCCCTATGGTGTCATACAAAGTATTCTTGCTGCCATAAAAATGCTCTGTGCTCTGCCTATTTGTCTCGCCTCAATACCCTGCTCCCAACTCCTGGGACTGCTAATCTCTTTACTGTTTCCATAGTTTTAAGTTTTAATTTTTCCAGAATGTCATAAAGTTGGAAATATATGGCATGTAGTCTCTCCAGATTGACTTCTTCCACTTTAGTAACGTAAATTTGTTTCCTTTTTGTGTTTTCATGGCTTGGTGGCTCATTTCCATTTTAGCACTCAATAATATTCTATTGTCTGGATGTATCATGATTAATTTAATCATTCATCTAATGAAGGACATCTTGGTTGTTCCAAGCTCCATGTGTGCAGATTTTTGCATGAACATAGATTTTCAACTTATCTTTCAACTTATTCTTATGCCAAATCTACATCTTTTTACTTAAAAAATAATATTGTAGGGGCGCCTGCATGGCCCAGTTGGTTAAGCGTCCCACTCTTGATCTCGGCTCAGGTCATGATCTCATGGTTTCATGAGTTCGAGCCCCACATCAGGCTCTGTGCTGACAACGTGGAACCTGCCTGGGATTCCCTCTCTCCTGTATCTCTGCTCCTCCCCAACTCATGATGTGCTCCACCTCTCTCTCAAAATAAATAAGCATTTTTTTTTTAAATTTTAAAATAATATTATAAATATTTTGTTTAAATAGAAGTCAACTCCCATAAGATGCATGGGAGAACTAGAATGTACACATTAAAAATTAGCAAATATTATTTCTCTCTTATTTTTATATAAGTAAACAATAGTCATGTTATTTTCTTTCCCCACTCAACAGATTTTCTTCTATAATCCACTGTGGGGAGCACTATCCTCTTGCAGAGTACTTTTCTAAATTCTGTCCAGGTTCTCTAACAATGTGTTATCTTGTATTGTTTTTTTTTTTTTTTTTTATCTCCTTACATAGTTTAAGAGTTTCCAAATCTTTTGAGTATTACATTCAATCCCTTTAGCTTACCAAGTAATGGTGTGCTTCTAAAATTTTTTTTCGGGGCGCCTGGGTGGCGCAGTCGGTTAAGCGTCCGACTTCAGCCAGGTCACGATCTCGCGGTCCGTGAGTTCGAGCCCCGCGTCAGGCTCTGGGCTGATGGCTCGGAGCCTGGAGCCTGTTTCTGATTCTGTGTCTCCCTCTCTCTCTGCCCCTCCCCCGTTCATGCTCTGTCTCTCTCTGTCCCAAAAATAAATAAAAAACGTTGAAAAAATAAATAAATAAATAAATAAAATAAAATTTTTTTTCAAGTTGTTTCTTTCCACTGACCTATCTGAAATTATCCCTTACATCTTTGACATACCATTACTTACAGTTTCCTCAAAAACACTTACAGCTCTGGGGCACCTGGGTGGTTCAGTTGGTTAAACAGCCAACTCTTGATTTCAGCTCAGGTCATGATCTCACGGTTCGTGAGTTCGAGCCCCACATCAGGCTCTGCACTGACAGTGCAAAGCCTGCTTAGGATTTTCTCTCTTTCTTTCTTTCTGACCCTTCCCTGTTCATGTACATGCTCTCCCACTCTCTCTCAAGATAAATAAACACACATTAAAAAAAAAAAAAAAAAACCTCTTACAGTTCTATTTTTACATGACCTTTGTTCTGCCAATAAACTCTTCCTGCCTCAAGAATTTCTTCATTTAGCTTCTTTTCACACTAGAAAGAGTTGTTCAGTCATCTAAATGCTTCTAAGACACATTCCCTGATACCTACATGTGAGTTAACTGTTGACAATCTACCTTTGTATCTACCACAGTTTCTAGGACCATCTGCTTGGGTCAGTGGGTTAAACGTTGGACTCTTGATTTGGCTCGTCATCATCTCACATATCATGGGATCGAGTCCCCCATAGGGCTCTGCACTCATGGCATGAAGCTTGCTTGAGATTCTCACTCTCTCCCTCTGCACCTCCCCTGCTTGCTCATGTACTCTCTCTCTCAAAAATAAATAAGCTTTATAAATAAATACATAATGAATGGATGGATAAATGAATTAATGAATACAAAATAAATACTACAATTTCTTTATCCATGCACTTAAGACAGTAAGCTATACCACAACTCAGGTTGTTTCCATATCTTGGCTATTGTGAATAATGCTTCAATAAACATGGGAGTACAGATATCTCTTCAAGATATTGATTTTATTTCCTTTAGATGTATACCCAGAGGTAGAATTTCAAATCTTGTTCTATTTTTAATTTTTTGAGGAACTTCCATTCTCTTTTTCCTAACTTACATTCCAACAGTGCACAAGTGTTCCTTTTTCTCCATAACTTTGCTTAACTTGATATCTATTTTCCTTTTGATAATAGCCATCCTAATATGTGTGAGGTTATATCTCATTGTGGTTTTTATTTGCATTTCCCTGATGATTAGTGATGTTGAACACTCTTAGTATACTGCTGGCCATTTGTATGTTTCCTTTGGAGAAATATCTGTTTTTTGCTATCACGTTATAGGCGTTCCTATAATACATGCATGCTTAAAATTTGCGAAGAGAGTAGATCATAAGACAGTAGGTCAATACACACACACACAAAATGGTAACTATATGTGAGGTGATGGTATGAGCTTGATTATGGTAATCAATATATATTTATATAAAAATGTAGTACACTTTAAATATATATAATTTTATTTCTCAATTATAGCTCTATAAAGCTGGAAAAAGATAAATTTAAAAAGCAATATAACTTTATTGATATAAACATGTATATGTGTATATATATATATTCTACATGGTATGTATTTGCAATATGGTGGAACTAAAATATATTGATATAGTGATTTTAATATAATTTTTTTATTTTTAAGTTTTAAAACACTGTACTGAATTGACTGCAGCATATTTAAACTACACAGTTATTTTATTATCCAATTTTACCACTATTGATAAAATGATATATATTTAAATGTTTTGCTTTGATACATTGTAGTTGGTGAATTAATCACATAACTGATAACTTTTTGTGGGAAAGTTATAACTTAAAAATATCAGGTTAATCATGTAAAACTATTTCATGTCTAATGTTTGATGACTGTGTTATCTGTCATAGATGGTGGCATCTTAATTCAGGGAGAAAATGTTGTTATTGCAATTTTTTGTGTCAAAAAAGTGCCAGGAGTGAGGAGTTTTTCCTGATAAATTGAATTCTCTGTTTCTATGATTCCATGCATCATGCTCTTTTTTCACAGCTGCTGACATAGTTTGTGATAGATATTCTATTTTTTATTGTGCCTTTTCTTCTTTTTCTTTTCCTTCCTTAATACCTGTAAGACAGTTTTCCAAGCCAATGACTCATGAAACTAAAGTGTCTACTTCTGATCTAACATACGATTTGCCTGTTGTAGTCTGGCCAATTTAGTATTCATCTCTTACAAAATCCTCATGAAGAAGTCATTTTGCACACTTGAATAATATGCATCTCAGCTCTCTGTTGGCATACCTTATATCCTAACTTTCAGTGTGGAATGTAATTTGTTCCTGAGCATTAGCTCTTGAATTTTATTTTCAATATATTGGCCTACTTTCAGTAAAAGAGCTAAGTTTTATCCCCATCCCACCCCAGGAGGTAAACAAATGACATTCAGAATAAAGAGAGAAACTCAGTTCACAGTTACTACACATTCTATATTGTTTAATTCTCCAGTTAATCTAGTATTTGTTTCTGAAACTGGTACTAATAAGCAATTGGCACAAGATAATGTTACGTGACTAATACAATATCCAGCTCAGAATAACAGGGCAAATTCTAAACTGTCATAATTTTAATTTAAAAAAAAAATTTTTTTTAACGTTTATCCATTTTTGAGAGACAGAGAGAGACAGAGCATGAGCGGGGAAGGGGCAGAGAGAGAGGGAGACACAGAATCTGAAGCAGGCTCCAAGCCCTGAGCTGTCAGCACAGAGCCTGACATGGGGCTCGAACCCACGAACTTCGAGATCGTGACCTGAGCCGAAGTCAGACGCTCAACCAACTGAGCCACCCTGGTGCCTCCCTGCCTTTAAAATAATTTTTTTTTAATGTTTATTCATTTTTGAGACATAGAGACAGCTAAACTGTCATAATTTTTAAAAAGCCTCTTCTGGTCCAATCATTCATTAATGAATACAACTCGGATATTTTAATAATATATTTATTTATCCACTGTCTTATGTATGTTCTTGAAATTTTATGTATTTTATTTTTGTAACACATTTGTAATATGTTTTTAATTTGTTAAATACTTTTTCTTAAATTTAGTATTTTTTACAATAATGATATAAGCTAGTGACATCTTAGTGGCATAAAACAACCATTTTACTATGCTCAGAAAATCCATGGGTCACTTAGGAAGAACTGAATAGCTGAGGCCTGAAATTTTCAAGACCCCCTGATATACCAGCTGAAGAACCTGCTTCAGCCAAGTGTCTGTCAACGGGGCTGAGAAGGCTGAAGAGTCAGCTCAGCTGGAGTCTGGACCACAGTACCATGTTGCTGATTCATGTGATTTGGATGTCTCACAGCATGGCTGCTGAGTTCTGAGTTGGCATATTTGGAGAGGGAGCCTCCAGGAAGTGACAATACCAAGATGGCCACGTGAAAGCTACATGCCATTTGTGATGTAGCCTCAGAAGTCATTTAACATCCTTCCTTTATGACCCATTTTTTTAAAGCAATAAAAAAATGAACCCAGATATAGGATATGGGGCCAAGAACCCACAGCATCATGGAGAAATTTTCATATCTGTGATCTACAGACTTGAGACATTGGAGAGCTAGATGCTAGCTTTCCTTGAATGAGGGTAATGGGGCCCAGAGATATTATTAGACTTCTCTAAAACAATTGTACAAGAAAGGTAAACAGCCTCATTCAAATTCTGGTATTTATAGCTCCAAAGCCTTTTTTTTTTTTTTTTTTTTTTTTCAGAAAAATAAGGTTCAGAGAAGTGAAATAAATTGTCAAAAATTGCATAGATAGCATTATAACCCAGCATTACACTTACTATAGTAGCTTCCACAAATCTTTGGGGAATATGTTCCAAGACCCCAGCACATGCCTGAAATTGAAGATAGTACCAAACTATATATGTTTTTTTTTCTTCTATATTTACATACCTACGATAAAATTTCGTTTTTAAATTAAGCTCTGGGGCACGTGGGTAGCTCAGTGGGTTAAGCTTCTGACTGCTGATTTTGGCTCAGGTCATGATACCAGGGTTGTGCAGTTGAGCCTGGTGTTGGGCTCCACGCTGAGAGTGGAGCCTTTTTAAGACTCTCTCTCTTTCTGTCTCTCTCTCTTTCTCTGTTCCTCTCTCTTTCTGCCCCTCTCTTCTGCTCACACAATCTCTCTCTCTCTAAAATAATTAAAAAAAATAAGAGATCAAAAACAATAACTAATAACAAAGTAGATCAATTACAACAATGTACTATAATAAAAGTTATGTAAATGAGTGTTTCTAAAATTATCTTATTGTACTATATTTGCCCTTCTTCTTGTGATGATGTGACATGATAAAATGCCTATGTGATAAGATGAAGTGAGGTGAATAATGTAGGTATTGTGACTTAGCATCAGACTGCTGCTGACTATCTGACAATATGTTGAAAGAAGGATCATCCATTTCTGGACCACAGTTGACTGTGGGTAACTGAAATTTTGGAAAGTGAAACCACAGATTAGAAGTGGCTGCTATACACTCTCAACAATAGCCAAATTATGGAAAGAGCCTAAATGTCCATCAACTGATGAATGGGTAAAGAAATTGTGGTTTATATACACAATGGAATACTACGTGGCAATGAGAAAGAATGAAATATGGCCTTTTGTAGCAACGTGGATGGAACTGGAGAGTGTGATGCTAAGTGAAATAAGCCATACAGAGAAAGACAGATACCATATGGTTTCACTCTTATGTGGATCCTGAGAAACGTAACAGAAACCCATGGGGGAGGGGAAGAAAAAAAAAAAAAAGAGGTTAGAGTGGGAGAGAGCCAAAGCATAAGAGACTGTTAAAAACTGAGAACAAACTGAGGGTTGATGGGGAGTGGGAGGGAGGGCAGGGTGGGTGATGGGTATCGAGGAGGGCACCTTTTGGGATGAGCACTGGGTGTTGTATGGAAACCAATTTGACAGTAAATTTCAAATATTAAAAAAAAAAAAAAAAAAGAAGTGGCTGCTATACATGACACAGACACCCTGCTCAAGTAAAATCAAGCAAATATATCTATAAGACATGGTTGGAGTAATTTTTAGTTTCTAGGCACTAATGTACCGTAATGATTGCTTAGTTATGCATCACGTATGTCTTGCTCCACGTGCTCAAAATCAAGACTAATCATATTGTCTTTATTTCTACAAAGTGAATTACGATGAATTATGGCTGCTAACTGCCAGAGAAACAGCAAACTCGTTGTCATCCTCATGAGGATCTTCTCTCTTCTGGATAGTTTATAACACATTGGTTATAGATGGTTAAAATGACACCCGTATTTCTATTCCCAAAATGTGGCAGTAGCAGGGGCTCTCACTGAAGTACACCTGTCAGTACTCATTACTTCCACATAATCCACCACATAATCCATATACCACAGTCACCTTGGAACATGTCTAGAAATTCTGCTACCTGTTCATCCAATTGCAGCTCAGCATGGCAATTTCAGGAAGGAAAGTTCTACAGGTTGCACCCAAAGTTTGGTGCTTATTTCAAATGAAAGTACATCTGGTTTTGGCAACTCAGCTGCAAATTTTGGTCCCTATATATTTTAGGTACTCTTCTTTGACTTAAATTCCTATATTTTCTATTTTCCTAACTCTTATTTTATTTTATTTTATTTCATTTCATTTCATTTCATTTCATTTATTATTTTTTAAGTAGTCTTCATGCCCAGCACAGAGCCTAGTGTGGGGCTTGAACTCATGACCCTGAGATCAAAACCTGAGCTGAGATCAAGAGTCAGATGCTTAACAAACTGAGCCACCCAGACGACCCTACCTGTATTTATTTTAAAAATTAAATAATAATATACTCGAAATGAAATCAAGTAATAATCTAGCTTAGTCTTTAAAGCCACATCAAGGAATAACTTTATCAACTTTTAAAACTATTTGGTTTTAAAACCGATACCTTTAGTCAAACAAAGGAAGATTAACATCAGTCAGCAGGCAATGACTATTTTATGGATGGGGATTGTAATTTAATAAACATTTCAAAGTGACTAATAGATTACAAGTATTGTAGGGGAGCCTGGGTGGCTCAATTGGTTCAGAGACTTACTCTTGGTTTCAGCAGGTCATGATATCACTGGTTAGTGGGTTTGAACCCCCAGTTGGGCTCTGTGCTGATAGTGTGGGGCCTGCTTTGGATTCTCTCTCCCTATCTGCTCCTCCCCAGCTCACTTGTACATTTACTCGCTCTCGCTCTCTCTCTCAAAATAAGTAAATAAACCTTAAATAAAAAAAAATTAAGTGGGGCTCCTGAGGGGCTCAGTAGGTTGAACATCTGACTTTGTCTCAAGTCAAGATCTCAATGGCTTGTGAGTTCAAGCCCCGCATCAGGCTCACTGCTGTCAGCATAGGGCCCGCTTTGGATCATCTGTCTCCCTCTCTCTCTGTCCCCCTCTTGCTTGTGCTCTCTCTCTCAAAACTAAATAAACATTAAAAAAGAAAAAAAAAAAAACTAAAAAAAAAAAATGATTGCAAGTATCATAACATAATTCTAATTTTCTAAAGTCTATTAACCATGAGGAGTATGATTAAAGAGAAAAGGGTGAGGCTAAAATTGAATTTTGAAAATTCCCTTACTTTGAGTTCCCACTCATTGTTCATTACCAATTTAGGCCTGTTTATGCCTCGTAAACTTTAATACCTCACAGATGACATACAACACTGGTTAGTACAATTTAAATAATGATTTCAATATTGAGCTCATTCTTCTTGACCCTCACTTCAAGAAAAGCCCACTTTCTTATCTGACACATTGTCTAGGAGGTTAAAGATATTGTCCATTTGGGTTAAAGACTTAAAGTCCGGCACCCAATTATTGCATTCAGCACACCCCATTATTTTCCTCCTCTATTTCTATTGGATCATCAAAGGTAGAATGCCTATCAAACTACTCTTTTAAAATCAAAACCCTTTATATGATCAAGGATAAGAAGGAGTGATAATTTATTCTCTAAATATCTGTGAAACATGCCTAGAGGACTTAAGAAACAGCATTTAGAGTGCACAATCTTTGACAACCATAAACAATATAGCATAGTCTATATTAGTAAGATATTGAAAATGAATGAGAATGATATGTTGAGAAAACAAAACAAAATTTTATATTTTATTCTGCTTTATGAAGGTTATTTCTCCCCAAAGATTCTTATAAATTCTTATGGAATTTAGCTAATTGTCACTAGGTTAGTAATAACTTTTAGAATAGTATTCTAATCCCATCATACATAGATTTTTATTTTAGTTTCTAAAACATATCAATAAAATATAAATAAATAATAGTTTGTCATCATATAATGTCAAGTGATTACCTAATTTGTCTGAAATCAGATATAGGGAAAAAATAATTCAGTAAGGATAAATAATGAAAAATGTATTTTAATTCAAATATATTAATCTCTTGACATTACATTCTCATTATCTCAATTTCATTCATTAAAATAAAAATATATAGGGGCACCTGGATGGCTCAGTCAGGTCAGTTAAGCATCTGACTCTTGATTTTGGCTCACATCATGATCTCATGGTTTGTGAGTTCAACCCACATCTAGCTCTGCACTGATAGCATGGAGCCTGCTTAGGATTCTCTCTCTCCCTCTCTCTCTGTACCTCCCTCCTTCCTCTCTTATCTCTCTCTCAAAATAAATAAACAATTTTTAAAAATAAAATTAACAATGTCATCTAAATTAACTCTGTAATATCACTCAACAATTATATCAAAGCAAGTAATATACATATTAGCTAGAACTCAGTGTTTCTTAAAGTATATTACAAGAGCATTTTCTTTATCTCAGAGCATGTGTTAAAAGTAATTTTTATCTTTTCTTTGGTTTGAACCAAGCACCTCCCAAAAAAACCCTGAAAACATCAAGAAACCATGAAAATATAAGTTTATGTATGCGTGTGAGTAGATAATCCCTTTCTTTATGTGTGCACAATTAACTTAAAATTTTATCACAAAGCTGGTTCCTCACTCTTTTGATTCAGGATACTTGAAAATGCTTGTACTATGCCATTTTTTTTTTAAACCACATTTCCAAATTTTATAAACATGCAGAGGAATAAATTAATTGTTAGAATTTATTTATTTAAATCTGGGAGGATATATATTTAAGCATATGGTGAAGACCGGTTCTGCCACATGAACACAATTAGATATGCTCTAAGGTAAGCAGACAGTTGGAATATTTGAAAGCTTTCATATACAGAATGTAGGTTTGAAGCCATTCACAATAAATCACTGTGCCCTGTTCAATAAAATATTACCACTTAAAAATTATACATAAAGTCACTTGCCTGTGCCTACAGACTAAAGACGTGTATTATTTACCTCTAGAACCTAGCTTATTGCCATATACAGAGTGGCCCTCAAAAATAACACATTACATTATCAACTTTAGTTATAGGATAATCAAGGTTATTAAATCCTACCCTGGTTCCAAATGAGAGTAAAATAGTCCTTTATCTCTTATATCACGGATTCCATGATATGACATAATATGACATGATAGTTGCCTTTGCTGATTTTATCTTGACAGAATAGCCATCATTAGGTATGTTTTTCTTTTAAAGTACAAAGCAATCGGAGAGAGTCCGGAAGATGGCGGCGTAGGAGGACACTGGGCTCACCGCGTGTCCTGCTGATCACTTAGATTCCACCTACACCTGCCTGAAGAACCCAGAAAACCGCCAGAGGATTAGCAGAAGGGAGTCTCCGGAGCCAAGCGCAGACGAGAGGCCCACGGAAGAGGGTAGGAAGGGCGGCGAGGCGGTGCGCGCTCCACGGACTGGCGGGAGGGAGCCGGGGCGGAGGGGCGGCTCGCCGGCCAAGCGGAGCCCCCGAGTCTGGCTGGCAAAAGCGGAGGGGCCGGACAGACTGTGCTCCGACAGCAAGCGCGACTTCGCATCTGGGAGGTCAGAAGTTAACAGCTCTGCTCGGAAAGCGGGAAGGCTGGAGGACAAAGGGAGGGAGAGCTGCTGAGCCCCCGGACGGACGGCAGAGCTCAGCTTGGCGGGGAACAAAGGCGCTCGCCAGCGCCATCTCCCCCGCCCATCCCCCAGCCAAAATCCCAAAGGGAACCAGTTCCTGCCAGGGAACTTGCTCGCGCAGCGCAAACACCCAACTCTGTGCTTCTGCGGAGCCAAACCTCCGGCAGCGGATCTGACTCCCTCCCGCTGCCACAGGGCCCCTCCTGAAGTGGATCACCTAAGGAGAAGTGAGCTAAGCCTGCCCCTCCAGCCCCCGTGCACCTTGCCTACCCACCCCAGCTAATACGCCAGATCCCCAGCAACACAAGCCTGGCAGTGTGCAAGTAGCCCAGACGGGCCACGCCACCCCACAGTGAATCCCGCCCCTAGGAGAGGGGAAGAGAAGGCACACACCAGTCTGACTGTGGCCCCAGCAGTGGGCTGGGGGCAGACATCGGGTCGGACTGCGGCCCCGCCCACTAACTCCAGTTATACACCACAGCACAGGGGAAGTGCACTGCAGGTCCTCACCACGCAAGGGACTCTCCAAAATGACCAAACGGAAGAATTCCCCTCAGAAGAATCTCCAGGAAATAACAACAGCTAATGAACTGATCAAAAAGGATTTAAATAATATAACAGAAAGTGAATTTAGAATAATAGTCATAAAATTAATCGCTGGGCTTGAAAACAGTATACAGGACAGCAGAGAATCTCTTGCTACAGAGATCAAGGGACTAAGGACCAGTCACGAGGAGCTGAAAAACGCTTTAAACGAAATGCAAAACAAAATGGAAACCACGACGGCTCGACTTGAAGAGGCAGAGGAGAGAATAGGCGAACTAGAAGATAAAGTTATGGAGAAAGAGGAAGCTGAAAGAAAGAGAGATAAAAAAATCCAGGAGTATGAGGGGAAAATTAGAGAACTAAGTGATACACTAAAAAGAAATAATATACGCATAATTGGTATCCCAGAGGAGGAAGAGAGAGGGAAAGGTGCTGAAGGGGTACTTGAAGAAATTATAGCTGAGAACTTCCCTGAACTGGGGAAGGAAAAAGGCATTGAAATCCAAGAGGCACAGAGAACTCCCTTCAGACGTAACTTGAATCGATCTTCTGCACGACATATCATAGTGAAACTGGCAAAATACAAGGATAAAGAGAAAATTCTGAAAGCAGCAAGGAATAAACGTGCCCTCACATATAAAGGGAGACCTATAAGACTCGTGACTGATCTCTCCTTTGAAACTTGGCAGGCCAGAAAGGCTTGGCACGATATCTTCAGTGTGCTAAACAGAAAAAATATGCAGCCGAGAATCCTTTATCCAGCAAGTCTGTCATTTAGAATAGAAGGAGAGATAAAGGTCTTCCCAAACAAATAAAAACTGAAGGAATTTGTCACCACGAAACTAGCCCTACAAGAGATCCTAAGGGGGATCCTGTGAGACAAAGTACCAGAGACATCACTACAAGCATAAAACATACAGACATCACAATGACTCTAAACCCGTATCTTTCTATAATAACACTGAATGTAAATGGATTAAATGCACCAAGTAAAAGACATACGGTATCAGAATGGATACAAAAACAAGACCCATGTATTTGCTGTCTACAAGAGACTCATTTTAGATCTGAGGACACCTTTAGATTGAGAGTGAGGGGATGGAGAACTATTTATCATGCTCCTGGAAGCCAAAAGAAAGCTGGAGTAGCCATACTTATATCAGACAAACTAGACTTTAAATTAAAGGCTGTAACAAGAGATGAAGAAGGGCATTATATAATAATCACAGGGTCTATCCATCAGGAAGAGCTAACTATTATAAATGTCTATGCGCCGAATACCGGAGCCCCCAGATATATAAAACAATTACTCATAAACATAAGCAACCTTATTGATAAGAATGTGGTCATTGCAGGGGACTTTAACACCCCACTTACAGAAATGGATAGATCATCTAGACACACAGTCAATAAAGAAACAAGGGCCCTGAATGATACATTGGATCAGATGGACTTGACAGATATATTTAGAACTCTGCATCCCAAAGCAACAGAATATACTTTCTTCTCGAGTGCACATGGAACGTTCTCCAAGATAGATCATATACTGGGTCACAAAACAGCCCTTCATAAGTTTACAAGAATTGAAATTATACCATGCATACTTTCAGACCACAATGCTATGAAGCTTGAAATCAACCACAGGAAAAAGTCTGGAAAACCTCCAAAAGCATGGATGTTAAAGAACACCCTACTAACGAATGAGTGGGTCAACCAGGCAATTAGAGAAGAAATTAAAAAATATATGGAAACAAACGAAAATGAAAATACAACAATCCAAACGCTTTGGGACGCAGCGAAGGCAGTCCTGAGAGGAAAATACATTGCAATCCAGGCCTATCTCAAGAAACAAGAAAAATCCCAAATACAAAATCTAACAGCACACCTAAAGGAAATAGAAGCAGAACAGCAAAGGCAGCCTAAACCCAGCAGAAGAAGAGAAATAATAAAGATCAGAGCAGAAATAAACAATATAGAATCTAAAAAAACGGGAGAGCACATCAACAAAACCAAGAGTTGGTTTTTTGAAAAAATAAACAAAATTGATAAACCTCTAGCCAGGCTTCTCAAAAAGAAAAGGGAGATGACCCAAATAGATAAAATCATGAATGAAAATGGAATGATTACAACCAATCCCTCAGAGATACAAACAATTATCAGGGAATACTATGAAAAATTATATGCCAACAAATTGGACAACCTGGAAGAAATGGACAAATTCCTAAACACCCACACTCTTCCAAAACTCAATCAGGAGGAAATAGAAAGCTTGAACAGACCCATAACCAGCGAAGAAATTGAATCGGTTATCAAAAATCTCCCAACAAATAAGAGTCCAGGACCAGATGGCTTCCCAGGGGAGTACTACCAGACGTTTAAAGCAGAGATAATACCTATCCTTCTCAAGCTATTCCAAGAAATAGAAAGGGAAGGAAAACTTCCAGACTCATTCTATGAAGCCAGTATTACTTTGATTCCTAAACCAGACAGAGACCCAGTAAAAAAAGAGAACTACAGGCCAATATCTCTGATGAATATGGATGCAAAAATTCTCAATAAGATACTAGCAAATCGAATTCAACAGCATATAAAAAGAATTATTCACCATGATCAAGTGGGATTCATTCCTGGGATGCAGGGCTGGTTCAACATTCGCAAATTGATCAACGTGATACATCACATTAACAAAAAAAAAGAGAAGAACCATATGATCCTGTCAATCGATGCAGAAAAGGCCTTTGACAAAATCCAGCACCCTTTCTTAATAAAAACCCTTGAGAAAGTCGGGATAGAAGGAACATACTTAAAGATCATAAAGGCCATTTATGAAAAGCCCACAGCTAACATCATCCTCAACGGGGAAAAACTGAGAGCTTTTTCCCTGAGATCAGGAACACGACAGGGATGCCCACTGTCACCGCTGTTGTTTAATATAGTGCTGGAAGTTCTAGCATCAGCAATCAGACAACAAAAGGAAATCAAAGGCATCAAAATTGGCAAAGATGAAGTCAAGCTTTCGCTTTTTGCAGATGACATGATATTATACATGGAAAATCCGACAGACTCCACCAAAAGTCTGCTAGAACTGATACATGAATTCAGCAAAGTTGCAGGATACAAAATCAATGTGCAGAAATCAGTTGCATTCTTATACACTAACAATGAAGCAACAGAAAGACAAATGAAGAAACTGATCCCATTCACAATTGCACCAAGAAGCATAAAATACCTAGGAATAAATCTAACCAAAGATGTAAAAGACCTGTATGCTGAAAACTATAGAAAGCTTATGCAGGTAATTGAAGAAGATATAAAGAAATGGAAAGACAGTCCCTGCTCATGGATTGGAAGAATAAATATTGTCAAAATGTCAATACTACCCAAAGCTATCTACACATTCAATGCAATCCCAATCAAAATTGCACCAGCATTCTTCTCGAAACTAGAACAAGCAATCCTAAAATTCACATGGAACCACAAAAGGCCCCGATTAGCCAAAGTAATTTTGAAGAAGGAGACCAAAGCAGGAGGCATCACAATCCCAGACTTTAGCCTCTACTACAAAGCTGTCATCATCAAGACAGCATGGTATTGGCATAAAAACAGACACATAGACCAATGGAATAGAATAGAAACCCCAGAACTAGACCCACAAACGTATGGCCAACTCATCTTTGACAAAGCAGGAAAGAACATCCAATGGAAAAAAGACAGTCTCTTTAACAAATGGTGCTGGGAGAACTGGACAGCAACATGCAGAAGGTTGAAACTAGACCACTTTCCCACACCATTCACAAAAATAAACTCAAAATGGATAAAGGACCTGAATGTGAGACAGGAAACCATCAAAACCTTAGAGGAGAAAGCAGGAAAAGACCTCTCTGACCTCAGCCGTAGCAATCTCACTCGGCACATCCCCAAAGGCAAGGGAATTAAAAGCAAAAGTGAATTACTGGGACCTTATGAAGATAAAAAGCTTCTGCACAGCAAAGGAAACAACCAACAAAACTAAAAGGCAACCAACGGAATGGGAAAAGATATTTGCAAATGACACATCGGACAAAGGGCTAGTATCCAAAATCTATAAAGAGCTCATCAAACTCCACACCCGAAAAACAAATAACCCAGTGAAGAAATGGGCAGAAAACATGAATAGACACTTCTCTAAAGAAGACATCCGGATGGCCAACAGGCACATGAAAAGATGTTCAAGGTCGCTCCTTATCAGGGAAATACAAATCAAAACCACACTCAGATACCACCTCATGCCAGTCAGAGTGGCCAAAATGAAGAAATCAGGGGACTATAGATGCTGGAGAGGATGTGGAGAAACAGGAACCCTCTTGCACTGTTGGTGGGAATGCAAATTGGTGCAGCCGCTCTGGAAAGCGGTGTGGAGGTTCCTCAGAAAATTAAAAATAGACCTACCCTATGACCCAGCAATAGCACTGCTAGGAATTTATCCAAGGGATACAGGAGTACTGATGCATAGGGGCACTTGTACCCCAATGTTTATAGCAGCACTCTCAACAATAGCCAAATTATGGAAAGAGCCTAAATGTCCATCAACTGATGAATGGATAAAGAAATTGTGGTTTCTATACACAATGGAATACTACGTGGCAATGAGAAAAAATGAAATATGGCCTTTTGTAGCAACATGGATGGAACTGGAGAGTGTGATGCTAAGTGAAATAAGCCACACAGAGAAAGACAGGTACCATATGGTTTCACTCTTATGTGGATCCTGAGAAACGTAACAGAAACCCATGGGGGAGGGGAAGGAAAAAAAAAAAAAAAGAGGTTAGAGTGGGAGAGAGCCAAAGCATAAGAGACTGTTAAAAACTGAGAACAAACTGAGGGTTGATGGGGGGTGGGAGGGAGGGTAGGGTGGGTGATGGGTATTGAGGAGGGCACCTTTTGGGATGAGCACTGGGTGTTGTATGGAAACCAATTTGACAGTAAATTTCATATATTAAAAAATAAAAAAATATAAAAAAAAAATAAAAAAAATAAAAAAATAAAGTACAAAGCAATCAACTCCAGTCAATGATCAGCACTTATAAAATCCCCTCCCCCTTCCCTTGTGAATGGATATTACAAATATTCCTGGGCAGCTAAATGTGTTCTCTTAACATTCCTATCTCTCATTCAATTGAAAACTGATCCAGGTACTGAGGTGAGAGGATTTGGCAGATGAAATTGAGGTTACTAATCAGGTGAATTTAAAATAGGAAGATTAGCCAGGATGATCCAGGTCGGTGCTGTGTAATCAGTTGAGACCTTAAAAACAGAAAACTCGGGGCTCAGTCGGTTAAGCATCTAACTTTGGCTCGGGTCATGATTTCACGGTCCGTGAGTTCAAACCCCGCATCGGGCTCTGCTGACGCTCGGAGCCTGGAGCCTCTTCAGATTCTGTGTCTTTCTCTCTCTCTCTCTCTCTCTCTCTCTGCCCCTCCCCCATTCACACTCTGTCTCTCTCTGTCTCTCAAAAATAAATAAACATTTAAAAAAATAAATAAATAAAACCGAAAAGTCAGAGTTGCAGAGAGTGGAAAGGAAAAGAAAAATGAGGCACATGGGTATGTCAGAGAGATTTGAGGTATAACGACTTGACTCAATGTCATTGGCTTTGAAATGGAGAAAAGGACTACAAACCCAGGAATGTGGACAAGCTATAGAGCATGAGGGTGAGTCCTGGCTGTGAGGCTCACAGTCAGCAAGAAAATGGGGACTTCAGTTCTACATCCTGGTGAGGTTGGGATCAGATTCTTCCCTAAAGTTTACAGCAATGAGCACAAACTTGCCTACACCTTGTGAGATCCTGAGGACCCAGCTCTGCCTGCTTGGACTTGGGATTTACAGAACTGGGAGATAACAAATATGTGTTCTTTTAAGCTGCTAATTGTTAAGTCAGTGTTAAAATATAACAACACACTATGAGTGTGTATGTACACACTTAGATGAATCCAGAAAGATACTTACATACACTTTAATAGTGTGTGTATAATACTCCTTTAAAGTAGTTTATATTATATAAGAAAAGAAATAGCTGGATATGCTATCTTCTTTCATGAGAAACACACTTTACACATTCTAAAAATGAAGAGGAATAAAAAGAGAAATGAAGAAACACAGATATAAAACATACTATCAAAGCAAAAATAGTAGTAGGCAAAGTTAATCGGACCAGGAAGGCTTTATTTAAGATGACTGCAGAATGGTAGAGAGACTGAACTCTACTGAAACAAAAGGCAGGATGGATTTTAAGCTTTCGACTGAATTAGTGGAAAAGTTTCGGAGGATGTTAGTGGGGAGGTCGGTCAATGGGCTGTGTTAAGGGATTGCAGCGAATTATTCTGATTTACACATGATTTTCTCCACAATTAGGTCATCTGTCTTTGCTCATTGAGAGCCATCAAAATTAGTCTCCTATCCTCCCATGGATACTGGCAGATGGAGTCCCTATCTACTTTGATGTTTGCATTTCATAGAGATGGTTTCCAGGTTATTGAAAAATACATTTCTTGAGTTGTAAAATTATCAAGAAGGTGGGAGAAGATATACATACATTTCAAAGGTGCAGGGAAAGAATTTACAATTACCAGTTTTCTAAAGTAGAAGCTCTAAGAAAATGAGGTCAGTCTTCAAGACTCAGGAAGAAACCTATGTAAAGGTTAGTTAAATTGAGGAGAACCATCTTGATCAATAACTTAAAGTGTCAGTACTGATCTAGGCACTTAAATTATAACTATATTTGTGCATTTACATGTTATACTTTAAGACAACTATGAACTATAAAATTATTTTCAGATCTAATTCTGAAAATATAACAAACGTAAAATTGGAAATTTGGGGAAATAATTTATTGCGGTTAGGTTTCCACCCCTTTTCAACACAACTGTAGTATATTACTAAATATAGTAAACTATGATGAGGCTAAAAATGCATCTGTAGTTATTATTGAAGTGTTACTGTAATGTTATCAATGAGTGTAGTCTTAGGAAAACTGGCCAAATAGTCCTACTATATTGCTGACCCAGTAGAAACAGAGTAGTTCTTGAAGGAACATGCAAGGTTCTAGTCTCAGTTAACCATTCTGTTTGGTGGGTGTTTTGAATTTTTAAGTATTTTGTTTATTAGTCTTTCTAGTGACAAAAATCCCTCACAAGTTTTTATTTTATTTTATTTTAAGTTTATTTATTTTGAGAGAGACAGCATGAGTAGGGGAGGGGCAGAGATAGAGGGAGAGATAGAGAGAATCCCAAGCAGGGTCCGCACTGTTAATGCACAACCTGATGCAGGGTTCAAACCCACAAAACCACAAGATCATGACCTGAGCTGAAATAGAGACTGAGATGTTTAACTGACTGAGCCAGGCTTCCCACTCACAGAATTTTAAAATGAAAGTGCTGTAAATAAAGTTAGGTACTATCAAACATGATTAAATGAACACATGCTATAATCTGTCATGTCAGCATTTAGAATTCAAATATGATTTGTCTTTAGAAAATAGAGTGTATTACTCTAAAATAAATGTGTGGATGTTTGTGAGCACATGAACATAGGACTAAATTATCATTAATTTAAATATGACCAGCAAACAGTTGAGTATTGGTCTAAATTCAGAAGTTAGACTTTTTGTTTTTCACATCAACATACATTAATGAATTTATTGTATTTGGAATAACTGTTAATCCAATATTATGAAATGTGCAGTGCATGAAAAGAGTCTGTAAAGAGAATACATTTTTCAAACAGTAACTGTACCTCTTAAAAATGATTCAGATGGCATTTTATTGTACTTATGGCCAGCATTGTGGATTTAATTATTGATGCTAGTTATATGTTATTATTATAACATATAACTTAGTGACATCATGTTTTGTTATACTCAGAAAATATAGCCTATAATGAAAAGCATAATATAATCTTGTTCTCATTCATGTTATTCTTATACTTTTTTCCATGATATGTAAATCATCAATATTATTATACATGCCATTTCCAATATACTGGTAGTCAGGCATTCTTGAGTGTATTTTATGCACACATTCCAAACATCTCCTTCAGCCTAAAGCTGTGCTGGTTCATCATGGTAGCCGCTAGCCATTTGAGACTCTTTTATTTTAAAAAATAACTTAAATTTATATAAAATTACACATTATGCTGCTCAGTTGCACTGACCATTTGACTACTTTGCAAGTGCTCAGTAGCCAAATGGCTAGTAGCTACTATATTGGGCAGCACAGATTAATCAACATTTTCTTCACTGATGATAGTTCCATTAGACAGTGTCACTTTAAAGAATATGATTGTGGGGCACCTGGGTGGCTCAGTCAGTCAAACATCTGACTCAATTTTGGCTCAGGTCACTATCTCAGGATTTGTGAGGTCAAGCCCCACATTTCGGCTCTGCAGGTCAGTGCAGAGCCTGCTTAGGATTCTCTCTCTCCCTCTCTCTCTCTGTCCCTCCCTGGCTTGTACCCTCTCTCTCTCTCTCAAAGTGAGTAAATAAAAAGTAAAGATTTTTTTTTTAAAAGTAAAGAATGTGATTGCCAAATCAATTTGATAGTGACCAGAAGCATACAAAATACAGCCTAACACTTTGTTTTCCATAAATATAATGCAAAACTTAATCAAAATGAAAATATAGGTGAGCTTTATTTGTGCAGTTAAACAATTTTAGTGATGTTATTTTTGTTGTAAGTAAAAAAAAAATGCACAAGAACTTCTGCAACCAGTTGATACACCTATTATTCTGTGAACAACTGGTTCTGAGCAATAATCACAAATACCAGTCATTGAACTCCCAAGAAATATATCACAAATGGAACCTCTAACACTGGTATTCTCATAATATTTTTAAATAATTTCTTTTTTTTTATTTTTTTTAACGTTTATTTATTTTTGAGACAGAGAGAGACAGAGCATGAACGGGGGAGGGTCAGAGAGAGGGAGACACAGAATCCAAAACAGGCTCCAGGCTCCGAGCTGTCAGCACAGAGCCCGACGCGGGGCTTGAACTCACGGACAGTGAGATCATGACCCGAGCCGAAGTCGGCCCCTCAACCGACTGAGCCACCCAGGCGCCCCAATATTTTTAAATAATTTAATTAACATTTCCTTATTGTTTTTTAAAACATGAAAACATGAATTTTTGCCTATTAAATGAGTCTTTATATTTTTAATTCTATGTATCAGATCATTAAGGATAGCACATGTGATAGCATAGCTTCACTTAATTCATCTAAAACGGCAATTTAGTGAGATAATAAGCTTATATTTAAGCTTTTCTCGTCAAAATCAGCTACTTAAAATTCCCAGAAAACACTGTGTTTGGCACTGTAGTTAACTTCCCAAATTTGTTCACCCTATGTCATGGAGTTGTAACAGCAAGATGTGATTTAGAGAATGGCCTTGCCTCAAAGGCAAGGAAGTATGTCTTGTTCTAAGGGAATTTACATAAAGGATGCCATAATTTGTTTAAAAATACATGTGACTCAATATGGGCTGATGACTTTAAGGATAGATTCCTGTGATGCCTCAGAAAGTTTTCCCTTCATCTTATGAGAAACAATTGAGAAATTAAAGTGACTTTTGGGGCGCCTGAGTGGCTCAGTCGGTTAAGCATCCGACTTCGGCTTGGGTCATGATCTCATGGTCAGTGGGTTCAAGCCCCACGACCGTCTCTGTGCTGCCAGCTCAGAGCCTGGAGCCTGCTTCCAATTCTGTGTCTCCCTCTGTCTCTGCTCCCCGCTCCCCCCCTCCCCCCCCCGTTCATGCTCTGTCTCTCTCTGTCTCAAAAATAAATAAACGTTAAAAAAATTAAAAGAAAAAAAAGTGACTTTGTGACCCAAATAACCCCATATCCTTCTACTATCTGTGAGAGGAAGTGGCCTAGATATAGAAAGAATACGAGTTTATAAAAACAGAATTGACATTAAATTCATTTGCACTGAAACTCTGCCTAGCAATGAACTTTGACATCTGATAATCAACGTCTTATTGTATAAATGGTTTAGTTTGGGTTTCTTACTAAAACCAATAAATAGATGATAGAAGGATACATGGATGGATAGATAGATAGATAGATAGATTTCTCCTTGCCTCTCTAGTCCTCATTTGTTCCCCCTTGGAATGCCTGTCTAATGTCTTTTACTACTTAGTTTCTACCCATTCTTCAATTTGTGCAAATGATAATTTTTTTGACTCTGCTTTGAAATCTGTTTAAATACTTTTATCATGCTAACAGAATGTAAACAAAACAAACAGAAATATGTTTTTATGTATTTTAAAATCAATATGAATTAATAATGACTTTGAAAACACAAATCAAGAGATATGAGGTATGGGAGTTTTGAATAGCAAAATTAAACAGAATGACTTTATACATCCCAAAAGAACAAAAGTAAGGGAGGATTCACTCACATAGCAAAACATAAAATAGTGTGCTTAAGTAAATCATTTTATAAACACATTGCATTTAATGATATTTACAAAATTGTATTTCATCTGAAGTCTGTAAATTTTTAAAAGTTAGAAAATAAACAAGTAAACAAATATATCCATAGGCTATGCTGTCTGCTTACAACACAGTAAAGCTAAATATCAAGCAAAGGAGCCACTTCTAAAATGTATTTATTTGAATTAAAAATAATTTATGATTTTTCATAAATAAAGTCCTAGGAAAATAGAAAACTAATATGAGCTGCTGACTCTGTCCTCTAAATCCACAGGATAAGTCAACAAGTTAGAGGAGATTGGGGCGCCTGGGTGGCTCAGTCGGTTGAGCTTCCGACTTCATCTCAGGTCACGATCTCACGGTTAATGGGTTTGAGTCTCGCGTTGGGCTCTGTGCTGACAGCTCTGAGACTGGAGCCTGCTTTGGATTCTGTGTCTCCCTCTCTCTCTGCCCCTCCCCTGCTTGCTCTTTGTCTCTCTCTCAAAAATAAACATTAAAAAAAAAAAATTTAAAGGAGATTGACAGTATCCCAGAGTCTAACATAAGCACTGAAAGGCCATGTTCGCTGAACATAGAAAGGACAAGAGTCATGGACCATGGATGAGGCAAAAGATCATTCAGTCATTCAAACTTTTATGCGTGTGCCCTTCTTCCTCCCTATCTGCTACACAATTAGGTTGGGAAAGGTGTACTATCTAGGATATAGAGTGACCCCCTAAGGCATAAGTCACCAGTTAGGTCACAACAAATTATAGCCCTAGAGATTTGAAACATGTAATATAGCCCTACCCTACATCCTGAATTCACTTTGAGGGTCAAAGCCAAGAATCATTTTTTACACCTTCCCGTGGGTACACATGGCCAGCTAGGAGTGCAGATGCCCCTGAAGTCATCCTTTGTACTGGTGTTTAGAAGAGCTAGGTGACTGTACATATCCATGGGACAAAACTCCAGTTCCTCACTGAGAATAAGGCAGGCTTCCTGACTTGTTCTCCAGCTCACAATTCATCCTGTTCTCGTGACTTCTCACCCTGCATTTGTGGCTACAACTGTATTGAATCCCTTTGGTTCTTAAAGGAAATTGTCTTTCTTGGTTCATTTTGACTCTTTGGAAAGCCCCTCTCCTACCCTCATGATTGATGGGCTTACAGATTGCTTTTCAAAATATGTGTTCTGTGATGTCTCCACTAACAGAACTGAGGGTTCCTTCTAAGTGCATCCCTGCACCTAGTTTGTACCTCTATTATTATACCTGATAATTTCCTATAAACACCTACAAGATAAGAGAATTTCCATAAACATTTTTTATCCCTTGTATCTAACGTAATGACTCACATGGAGTAGGTAATAAATAACATTTTTTACTGGAATGAACAAGATTTAACTCTGAAATACTATCAGAAAAAGACATACTAGGGTACTCAGTCAAATATTCCTGTTAATTTTATATACATATCGAATTTCACTCCGTGCTCAGCACACTATTTAAATTTTAGGAAATTTAAATTTATAAAATAAATACAAATTATTATATTAAAAATAAAATTCTTTGAATTTTAGGAAACTGAAACTCGAGAGGTAAAATTTTAAAATTATTTCTCTTTCAATGTATTTATCAACATATCCATACTGAGAATTTGTAGCTATGTTATTGATGAACATTATTTTGGATAAAGTTTTCCAAGTTCAGATGACTTTATACTTTCAGTTAGTAACACCACGTGAAGAATATTAACACTGTTTATCAATGTCCTGTCTGCCTTGTCACCCTGATGATTTTTCATGGAGAATCCTAATGATTTGGGTGCCCTGTTATAATTCATTAATGTAAGGTGTGCAACATATAAGGTGTTCTCAGTGTACTTGAAAGGTGGGGCCTGTTGCATAACAACTGCATCCAGAAAACAGACTCAAGGAGGCGCCTGGGTGGCTTAGCTGGTGAAGAGTCCCACTGGTTCAGGTCATGATCTTGCAGTTCATGGGTTCCAACCTGCCAGGGACTCTGTGCTGACAGTTTGGAGCCTGGAGCCTGCTTTGGATTCTGTGTCTCCCTCTCTCTCTCTGCCCCTCCTCCACTGGCACTCTGTCTCTCTCTCTCTCTCTCTCTCTCTCCCTCACTTCCTCAAAAATAAACATTAAAAAAAAGAAAAGAAAGCAGACTTAATGATGATTTACCTTTCTTTGAGCCCCACACGGAGCCCCATGTGGAGCAGATGCAGGGCCCCAGGCGGGGCCTCAGGCGGGGCCTCAGGCGGGGGTTTTCGAACCCACCAACCTCGAGATCATGACCTGAACTGATGTCTGATGCTTAACTCACTGAGCCACCCAGGCCCCCCGAAGATTTACCTTTCTTAAACAGTACATTGATTCATTTCTGATTTTCCCTTCTAAATTAAACTTATATATCTAATAACCCCTGAAGTAAAAATTCATTTAAATAAATATTTAAGTCATTATAGTTTTTGGAAATTTGTTTTAATGCTATAATTGTTTAATCTACAATTATTAATTAAAAGATGAAATATTAGAGAAGTTCAAGATATGCATATAATAGACAATTTGAATAAGTGAAGATACAGTGTACAATATAAAAAGAATATTACAATAAATGTATGTAGAAACATTTTATTTGTACACTTTAGGCTAGCGATGAATGCCATGTCCTACAAATTACTTCAGGATGAAAGACAGTATTGACTTACATTACCACCAAGTAAACGAATGGAATCTGCTTGATATGTGGCTTGACCAAGGTTCAAATTAAACGGGGTATTCCTAAATCTTACTTGTCCTGCCGTGTCTGTCTCTTTCTTGATTGCTTGGCTCTGCTTTCTTCTACGTTAGCTTAATTCTCAAGCAAGCTTTCTCCATGTGATGGAAGTGCTCTACTATTTTTGTCCCCTTCTTTAATTTAAAAGTTAAGTCTTAGATATTTTGATTCTCAGGTAGACATTCTCTGATTTTATATGGAAAAAAAAAAAACAGGGAAGGAATATGTTGGCTACTAAGATACTGTCAATTCAAAGCACAATGTGTGGGGCAAGTAGCAAAGTTGCTGCAATGTCGGCATTGCCAGACCATAGGAGACCGCCCCTCCCCCCACTTGCACACGCTCTCTCTCAAAAATAAATAAAATATTAAAAAAATAAGCAACCTTAGAAACTGAAAACTCACTTAAAATGATTGTAATGGTATTCAATAATATGATAATATCAATTAAATATTATCTAGAAATGCCCTCCCTATCATTCGTAGTGATTCTATCTGGAAATATATATTATTACCAGTAACCACATCTTTAATATCTTTTAATTTCTCTTCACTTGTGCAGCTGCTGTCCTTTGCAGATTGTCTTAATTTTAACTAAGGCTTCCAAACTGGTCCTCCAAAATTCCATACTTCAACCAGAATTATCTATCACACATACTATAACCTTTGCCTAGAGAATGTACTCCAAACTGCTTTATATAACAAATTCCTTCATCCTTATTCTACTTGGTACACCTCTGTACACATCCTAACACCATATACTTCACTACAATTAGATCTCTGAAAGTATTATGCCTTTTTCACACATGAACATCATTTCAAATTCTGTCCATTTTGCCTGACTAGTCTTTTTTTTTTTTTTTCTTTTCCTTCTCTTCTTTCTTTCCACCAATTTTGCCATTTTCAGGACTTAATTATGTATGAGTTTCTTAAGAAGCATTCCTTATCCTTAACCCTCCAAACTGGATTAAATGATCCTCATGTGCTCCCATAGCACATGATGTTTTGTACAAAATAGCATTTGTCAACTAATGTTTATTTTCTCTTTCTTCTACTAACCTACTAACCATGTGAGGGTAGGAAGCATATACTGTACCTCACATTATATTTTAGAACTATGTTCTGCTATCCTTAACTGAAAGTGGAAAGAACAACTAAATCAGTAAATAAATTGTTTATAAATAGCAAATTTAATTCTAATATTTTTTAATTAATATAACCAAAGACTGTTGCCTCTGACTTGGATGTTCTTCTAAAAGTATTTCCTTGGAAAATTGAAATTCCTTTATATGCTGAATCTCAATATAAAAACTAATATGAGACTTACCAAAACAAATAAACAAAACAATATAATACAAAGTTTTGTAAAGGCAGAAATGAGTTTCCTTTCCAATGTACCCACTCTTGAAGTGAATATGAATTTTTTATAGAATTTAGCAGAATGCTTTCCAAGATGATTTGTTTGCATTTTCAGCAGTTTTGTGTGAGTTTGCTCCCTTTCCCATCCATACCACTACTTGTGTTATCACGTGTTTTTAATTTAGTCTTAATAAGCATAAAGAAATACCATGTGTCCACACTAATTTACATTTGATTAACTGTTGGTGAGTGTATGCATATTTTCCTATATATTAGACTTGCTTATTTATAATTTTTCCATTGAATGCTATTTAACATATGGTGGATTTCTCCAGACAGGATTTTTTCGGTCATCATATCTTGTACTCTCGACTACTTTTGCTGATTCCTAAAAGGACTTTTCTTTGTGAAAAGATCAGTTTGCCTCATTCATACATCTGATGTTTGGATGGTTGCTGGCTATTTGCTAGCTGGATCACTTCAGTTCTCAGGAAGTGCCTCATAAACTTGAACTTATTCCAATGGTAGTCTAAGGTTTTCAGAAGATTAGCTTCACTTTTCAAGTTCATTTCAAGTCTCTACTTGTGCCATATTTTTTCATGTCCTCACAGTCAAAGCAAGTGACATGGTCAAGCCCAAATCATTGTGAGAGGGGACCACCCAAATACTTTGTGGGAGTTGTGAACAAATTAGAAGCCAAGAGTGCTGATTTACCATAGTGAATAAGATGGAGACCCTTTGAATAACATCTGCTTCATTCAGGCCATCTGGAATGGGACTAAAGGGAAAATAATCTATACTGAGGATGAACAAAGGAGATCATAAGTGATTATTACACTTTTAGGAGAACATATACTAAGACCATAGCTTAAGTTATCTACCCTCTTGCCCTGAATCTTACTGGAGATTGAGGTCAGCAATCGAAGAAAACTTCGACTTATTGGACTTGTAGAATCAATCTTGGAGCATATGTGAGTGCATTTTTTTTCCCCCACAATAAGATAGAGACCCCAAACTAATATATTGGAGACATAAAAAGAGTGCACAAACATATCAGTGGTGTAAGGCATGGGCACAATTATCCGCCACTTCAAATACTCTCTGGCCCATCAGTCTACAGGATTTAGCTACTTCTTCTAGCTCAGGTAATTGTTGTGGCACAAGTCTATGTGGCACATAGACTCTGGCCAAGATCACATGCATACCCCAACACCTCTTCTCCTCACCTCAGTCTGAGTAGTGTATCTCTTTCCATCTGCCAGAGTAATCATGTTAATGTTGAGCTGTGACATTCAGAGGCTACACATAAGTAGCCTCTCTTGGAATACAGAGAGATTGACATAGTTTAAAGTGGCTATTTTATATGGCCTTTTGTAGCAACGTGGATGGAACTGGAGAGTGTTATGCTAAGTGAAATAAGCCATACAGAGAAAGACAGATACCATATGTTTTCACTCCTGTATGGATCCTGAGAAACTTAACAGAAACCCATGGGGATGGAGAAGGAAAAAAAAAGAAAAAAAAAAGAGGGTAGAGTGGGAGAGAGAGCCAAAGCATAAGAGACTCTTAAAAACTGAGAACAAACTGAGGGTTGATGGGGGGTGGGAGGGAGGGGAGGGTAGGTGATGGGCATTGAAGAGGGCACCTTTTGGGATGAGCACTGGGTGTTGTATGGAAACTAATTTGGCAATAAATTTCATATAATAAAATAAATAAAAATAAAAAAATAAAGTGGCTATTTTAAATTTGAATACAAATTTGTTAAATCAAATGTTCTGTGCATTATCCAGTAAATCTCTGCTGGGCCTCCCTTGCTAAAACTTTGGGTTACCTTTACAACGTATTGTAGTTGAATTTAAAAATATGGTTTTAAATCATATCTTATAACTCCTATAGTTTATAAAAACACGCAGTATTACAGAAACTATATGAAGTCATTTAGAATGTGGCCCTGCACACAGAGCCAAGTCACAATGAAAAATTACACTAATTGTCTTCGTCATAAACATAGTGATCATTTCAGTACAAATACATGTATAGGTGCAGGTACAATTTAAAAAGACTCTCATTATATTTTCTTTATTGACATATGTTTTTTGTTTTTTTTTTAAGTAAACATGATGAAAAGTAGACTGCATTCACAGGGTTAAGTAGAGGAGATGACAAAATATTTTGCTTGAATTTCTGTTGTTAATCTTGGCCCATATGTAATCATTTTACAGATGTAGATAGCTGGCTAAATCTTAACCACAACACCCTTTAAGTTTGCAAATATGAATTAAGGGCAAATTTAGCATTTTATTATTTCCACCATTGTCCCCAAGTGTACTATTTTGTTGTACTACTATGGTTAAAGGAGGGTGTTGTAAATTACTTGCATGTTATTAATTAATCTAAGACTACCTGCAAATGTAAAATTATTCATTACTTTAAACCAATTGGGCCCCTGGGTGGCTCAGTCGGTTAAGCGTCCGACTTCGGCTCAGGTCATGATCTCACTGTTCGCGGTTCAAGCCCCGCGTCCGGCTCTGTGCTGCCAGCTCAGAGCCTGGACCCTG
The DNA here is from genome assembly GCF_023721935.1 of Panthera uncia. Classification (NCBI taxonomy): domain Eukaryota; kingdom Metazoa; phylum Chordata; class Mammalia; order Carnivora; family Felidae; genus Panthera; species Panthera uncia. The sequence goes on from NC_064813.1 coordinate 50,127,291, forward strand.
CTTCTGATTCTGTGTCTCCCTCTCTCTCTGCCCCTCCCCTGCTCACACTCTATCATTCTCTCTCTCTCAAAAATAAACATTTTAAAAATTAAAAAAAAAAAAAATTGACAAGCCATCTTAAGCAAAATAATAGCCCAGTAAATCAAATCACAAATGAATCACTACCAACAATTAATTACAAGTTATTTTATTCAATTTATTTATTAGAAGTCAATGAAAAGAGAAACTTTGCATAATAAAGAGTTAAGACTTAATTCACTCCTGTTTATCCACCTTCTTCTTTCTTCACTTCACTCCTTTCTTCACTTAGATTTTAAGCTCTTGGGTAAAAGATCACATTTTTTTTTCCTTTTCATTCTCTTCCCCCCACCCCCCCCCACCCCCCGCTTCCTCTTTCCATCTGTCTCTCCTCCACGTCCTCGTCTTCCTTCTTCCATTATTTACAGTGCCTGGCAAATATAGATCTTCGTTAGATAAATGAACTTCTGGCTAAAAGCTTTGGAGGAATGAAGACTGCCATGACAAATGCTACTTTTAATTTCAATCTCATTTCCAAATCAGTGTGCATCATAATTAGTCAGCAATGATGCCAAATGCAATTTTTGCTCCATAATCATTACTTCCATGTGTTTTTTTTGTCTATAGATGAAGTACTCATCTAAAAATTAGAAAAAAAAGTTATATTTGTATATCTGATTTAAGGACAAAAAGCAAATTATACACTTCAAAATGCATTTTCCAAAGAAACTGCCAAACATAATATGTCCTCTATAGTTTCTTTCAAACAATGATTGAATGTCTTTCTGCTTCTAAAGTACCTCAGGTTTTAGTGATAGTTGTGCCAGGAAGTATGAATCTTCTAACCTCTTAAAGTTGCCAGCCAATATTTGCAAAAAATTACATCATTTTTACAATGATAACTGGGCAAATAGATTGGAAAAAAATATTTTGAAGCCAAAAACAACAACCACATGCATTCATGTATCTCTACAAAACTACAAATGGGAATTTTTTATGTTATTCTTTTATGTTACATTAATTATAATAAACACAACATACTTGACAAGCCTAAATTTATATTGGCAAAAACACTGATAATATCAGGGTATTATTACTAGGCTTAAATAGTATGACCTTCTACAGGGCATATGTTCTTAATGAATGACAGGAATAGAAGCCTGAGAAATGTTAGAGAATGTGAGTCAAATTTATATTTACTGATACAACCCACAATCAAAATAGATGGGACTTTAGTGAGGCCATTTACAGAATATAATATGATTTCACATTTGAGGGATTCAATAAACTGGTATCTGAGTCATCAAAAGAAGGAGAATCTGGATGAATCAACAGGTGACAGTAAGGCACAACACGACACAAAGCTATGATCTGGGAAATGATTGTGGACAAAGAATGTATGGGAATTTCCTATGGAGCAGAAGTGAACGAAACTTAAGATAGGGCCAGAGGTATCTAAAAGAGAAGATTGGAGAGGAAATGGAAGTCTGATCAAAGTAAAAGGGAACCAAACCTATATAGCCTGTGAAAAAGAAATGAAAAAATAGAGAGAGAGAGAGAGAAATGAAAAGTCTTTCTCATTAAAAGAGAGAGAGAGGGGTGCCTGGGTGGCCCAGTCAGTTAAGCATCTGACTTCGGCTCAGGTTATGATCTCGCGGTTTGTAAGTTTGAGCTCTGCATCGAGCTCTGTGCTGACAGTTCAGAGCCTGAAGCCTGCTTCAGATTCCATCTTCCTCTCTCTCTGCCCTTCCCCCCCTCAAAAACAAAAAAAAAGAAAGAGAGAGAATAAAATATTGGTATCAGATATACTCTAAAAAAAAAATGAAGTCTTCAGGCTGAACAAAATGTCACTAATTCAAATCTATAGGAAAGAATAAGGACCCCCTCATTTATTTTAAAACTACAATTGTTTAAAGCTATAATTATAACATAGTAACCAGGGTTTGTAAAGAATGTAAAATAAAATGTAGGTATAAAATATATGATAGTAATAAAGAAAGGTGAAGAAATGGAACTCTGTTAAAGTTGGTGTATGTTTCTAGAGTTAAGGCTGAATTATTCTAAAGTAGTTTGTAATTAGCTCAGATGTATATTTAATCTATAGAATAACCACTAAGAAAAACAAATATATATATAGCAAAGAAATCAACCATGGAAATAAAATGATAGACACAAAAATATTTTCTTAACAGAAAAGAAGGTTGTGAAGAAGAAATCTAAGAGCACAAAAAGACAAATCAAATAGCAAAATGGCACTATGAATCCAACCACATTACTAATTAAATTAATTAATCATGTATGGAATAAAAAGTCTAAAACGTCTGAAATTGTCAGACTAAATTAAAAACAAGATCTAACTATGTGATCCCAAAACACATAAAGGTTAACAGTAAAGTGATGGAAAAATATCTACTATGTTTAGTAAGTCTAAGAGTTGGAAAGCTATTTGAATACTAGACAAAACAAGTTAAGAAATAACATTCATTTAAAATGAGAGACATTTCATATGACATTATATGTATGCATATCAGTGACCAACTCTGAGCCAGCCTTGCTGCAGCCCCTGCACATCTAGAGGCCCTGCAGGTGTAGTGACCCACACACAGGATGTGCCCCCTGACCTGCTGTGCAATCGCACGGCCATCTCCCAGCTGCCCAGGGTCAGCAGGGTAAGCAGGCCCCCACGGAGCTGGCCCTGGAGGATGAGGAAGGGGGACCCGGGGACGGCACCAGTCTGGGCAACTATGTTCTTTATGTGATCACTGGTGCAGCCAAGGGCGTGGCCTCCTCGGGGTCGTGCTGGAGAGCAGCCTGCCAGGGACATCCAGGACACTGCCAGGTGGCTCCTGATGGCTTCGAGCCCTTGCTGGGCCAGGGCCGTGTGGGGACCAGAGGCTTCGCAAGACGGCCCTGATTGGCAAGGTAAGCGGCCTCCTGACCTTCCCCAAATGCCACAATTGCTGCGTCTGCTGCCGCACTGTCCTCCTGGGCAACCAGGGAGCCCTGTGCGAATTCTTCCAGCCCGGGAGTCAGAGCCGTGTCAGAAAGAGGTGTCGCGCCTGAACGCCCCGGAGCATCGCTTCTCGTGCTCTGGACCCAGTGCCTGAGCGGTCGGGGCAGCCTGCACAGATGACGTCATCTGCATCAGTCCTGTGTCCCCTGGTCTACGTGCTCCAGGAGGTGTGGAAGGACCTGGAGAAACAGAAGCAGCTTCTGAGACACTTCAGGCTGCCCAGCCCCGAGGTCGGCTGCCTTCTGACCTCAGCGAACGTTCCGTGCGGGTCTTGGTGGTGGGTATTGGTGGAAAATTAATGACGTTCAGGACTTCTGTTTGGGGAATATATACGGTATATAAATATCTATATCTATAGATATAAATCTATAAATATCTATATCTATATCTATATACTATCACAATTTGGTGACTTTAAATGATACTTTTTATCATCTAAAAGTTCATTAATTAGAAATTTGGGATTTTTTTCTTTGAGAAGCTTGTCATAATTTATGATTATATGCATATTTGAGTGTTTATTTCTGGTGCCATACCTCTCCACTAAAAACAGCATAAAGCAGAGAGAGCTGTCTGTGGAGTTTCCACAAAGACATATGAGGGCATAATTTATATCAATTTTTTTCTCGGTGTTTATATTCACATTTGTTTAACATTTCATGCATGAAGACATCTCTGTTATACTTGGATTTGTACATATCTGCAAAAATTTCAGTCCCTCTTAAGAAAGAGAATGTAAACATGATGTCTTGATTGTGTTTGCCCTTTACCTGTTATATAACTGTATACCCAACTTACCTAACTATATAACTACTATACCACAGTTTCTATACTGGAATCAAGGACCCCACATTCTCTTCAAAATAATATTACTCCATGATTGCACAAAGTAAGCACTTGATAACTATATTGTGAAAAGACCCCATAAGAAAAGAAGATAGTTAGAATTTGGGGGCACTGAATTTTCACTAATTTCTAAGTGAAACACGTAATGGAAATAAGAATAAACTTCAGGACATGCTCTCTATTCCATGCTAAATGCTCTAAGTTGTTTTTTGTTGTTCACAGTTAAAATTTTGCCCACAGTTCTCAAATTCCTGTATTAAAGTGTCTAAATAGATTTACCCACCTGTATTTCTGGGTTTTCATATTCCTTATTCATATATTCAAAATGTTATCACCTAGCAACTACTTGAAAGCCCCAGGCTCTCAGCCAATACATCCCATTAATGTACATCAACCTATTATGCAATAACCAAGAAGAGAATATCCATTTCACCCATGTGAGTTTGATAATCTATAAAATGCATATCTGTGTGAGAGTTTTACAGATTCTTCAAATGTTAAATGTAGTTTCCTAGTTAAACCACATACTTTAAATTCATGTCAATATTATTCTGGTATATATCATAGCATATCATAAATAATTTTTTTCACTGTCAAGACTTTGAAATGGATTTACAATCATCATTACACTGAGGGTAAATCCATGCATATTTAAGGATGGAAAAAAATATTTTCCCATTAAGGATTTAGTAAAATTCCAAAAAGTTTTCAAAATGAAATTATTAATAAGCAAACATAGCTTGTTGTGATTATAGTTATAAAGATGTAATTAGTGAAAGAAGGGGCACCAATAAAGGATGCATGTGGAATAGCTTTATAGATACTTGCAGAAACACCTGATCCCAAGAAGAAGAGCAAAACGAAGTCAGAATCACATTATCTTGGGGAGATATGGAAGATAATCCGGATGATAGCAGCCAGTGTTTCTAATAAGCAAAGCAAAATAGTAACAAAATAATGGTATGTCAAAAGGTATATTCATATAGCAGTTTAAAGTATGCAACACATTACACATTACTTGACTTGGTTTATATAATAACTTTATAGAGGGACAAGACAGTTATTTTCAACACTCCTTAAGAGAGATGGAAAAAGAGCCATTTATCAAGTTATTGGAGGTAAAAATTTAAGCCCAAATTGTGTCAAATAACTACATGCCTATCAAAAATCCTCCCAGTCCTTTTTCTGTGGCTCTGCAGGCTGTGTGCGGACATTATCTAAGCTCTTGGAACCAACTGCCTCTTTCCGAACTGGGGCTTCTCTGCTCCACCAGCATGTCATTTCCACAAAATGCCATTGCTACTCAGGCTCCTCTAGACTGTGACAGTTTCTCAGCCTTTCATGGTTTTTGATGAAGTCAGCAGTTTTGAAGACCAGTGATCTAGTATTTTGTAGAATGTTCCTTGTTTGGGATTCCTTTGATGTGTTTCTTACAGTTAAACTAGGGGTTATGGGTTTTGTGGAGGAAGATCACAGACATTAAAGACCATTCTCATCACATCTAATCAAGGGCACCTGGTATAAACAGGACATCACATTGCATGTTAACCTGGATCACCTTGTTGAGTGTTTGTCACATTTCTCCACTTATGAAGTTATTATTTTCCTCCTTCCTTACCGTACTCTTTGAAAAGAAGTCATTATGCACAACCAGCACTTATGGGGTAGGAGGCTATGCTGGTCTTCTTTGAGGCCAAGTGTCTATAAAATTGTTTGCAATTCTGCATGGGAGATGTTCTTTCCTATCTATCTATCATCTATCTATCTATCTACCTATCTATCTATCATCTATCTTCTATCATTGATCCTCTATCTATCTAAGCATATATTTGTGTTATGTGGACTTACAGACATTTGTTTTGTATTTTGGGTTATGTTACTTACTTTTTCCTTCAGTTGTTTCTGCTTTGGCCATTGGGAGCTCATTTGGTTGCAAACCATGTCCCTTTGACATACACAATTACCGTGGGATTTTTGAACACTTCTTTACTTTCTGGCACTGCAATATGTTCCATGCTCATTTTGTATATTCCTTGCCCCAGCCTGAGAATCAGCTATTTCTTCAGGAAGTCCTGGTTCCTTTTCATTGGTGAATGGTGTTAGAAAACATGATCTGGCACTAGTTGCATTCATTGCTACTATAGTGTCATTGCTCTGAGCCTTCTCAGATGACACAGTAAGTATGTACATGTCTGTATATTCACATATGTATCAATATTTCTATATGTCTATATCTGTATCTATATTAAGCTCAGCATGAGCTCATTTTGATATTTCTCATGTAATCCAGTACTACATGGATCATTCTAGCTCTCTCCCTTGCTTATCTGTAATTTTTAATTCCAATATTGAGAAAATGAGAAACCTGACTCCCACCACTCATCATATTTAATTAATTACTCAATTCCAGTATAGTTTCAGAGTTGTTAATTCATACCCCCATGGGAAAAAACTTTCCTAAGTAGAATACTACAGTGTGTTTAAAAATGGTGCCTTTTGTCATTGGTCTTAGTTTTATTCATCTCCAGAGTTCCTTAAGTCAGAATCTTTTTCTCCACCCTTGCATCCATATCTTTGTGTGGCTTGACAGTTCATTATTTTTTTTATCACTGAATAGTATTCAAATGCATAAATGTATCACAATCCGTTTATCCATTCACCTATTTAACTGCATCTTGGTTGCTATTTATTTGGGGCAATTTTAAATAAAACTGTTATAAATATGTGTGTGCAAGTTTTGCATGCACATATAATTTCAAATCAGTTAGGTAAATACCCAGGAGCATTCTTGCTAGACACTATGATAAGACTATTTTGAAGATCTTGAAGTGCACCAGACAGTGTCACAAAGCCAATAGCTGTCCTGTCCAAAATGACAATAATGATTCATTGAGAAAAAATTTGTAACCATTCTGTTTCCCTTAAAAAAAATATTTCATGAACTACTGTGTCTAGAATAGCAAAAGTCCCAAATTTTTGTGCAAGTTACAGAACTGATATAATTTTTGTGAAACATATTGCTCATCCCGGATATGGGAAAACCATACAAACATGCATGCCCACATGAATCTAAATAGCAGTCTTCAACTCAGATGTGGCAAATTGAGGCTTATTTTCCTCATTTATACTGCTGATCACTATAAGTAAAAGCATCATACTTACCGTGGCATACTAACATCTCTTTGGAAAATAAACATCTATGATCATGAACTACAACGTGTTGTGAAAATGGCACTTTCTTTGCAAAACAAAACAAAACAAAAAACATGTTTTCCAATTCTTTGATATCTATTAATTTGATATACAGTTCCTTGCCTTAAACACTGTCAGCCAGCTACAAATTAATGTATACCTGAATCTTTTATTCTGTGTACAGCCTTAAGGAATAGTTGAACACGGGTTTTCCTCACACAAGAAAGAAAGAGGCTTATGTGAAATACACCCAACTTATTTTTAACATCCTTTCAATTAATCAAAGTAGAGTTCTAGGTTATTATGTTTCGTCATTGTATAGCCACAGGCTTTCATGTATCAGTTTCACTCCACATACCACTGCCTTATTTTACTCAAGTCCAGTTTATAACCGTACCTGCATTTTTAGTATTCTATTTTGTTCCACCTATTTTTCCACCTGACTGTAGCCTTGCCCCGAAAGATGTCATAACGTTTGTCTTCGGCAGCCTCATTACAGTTGCTAAAAATGTATTTCTTAATCTTCTTCTGTAATAAATGAACTTTTTCTCCTCTGAAGAGATATCTGAATGTATGTCAACTGAGTCTAGATCTAAGTACTCCTAAGCAAGCCTCTGTACTGGTGAATGACTCAACAATCTAAGCTATATTTGAGATAATCTTTGAATGTGGATTGTATAAATATTCTAAGTATCCTTGGGAAAAATATAGGCCACACTATTTCGGACAAAATATTATGTATTGTCACAATATTCTGTATAGCAGAAGAGTTTTGGAAAGGTAGTACATTTATGAAGAATTATTCATAGTTTTATAATGTTAAAATAAAACCTGTTACTCAATTTCTGATTAATCAATCTGTAAAAATACTTGAATCATTATTCAGACATGTGTTGAATTTGGAATAACTTCTAAGGAAATTTTGGAGTTCAATATACAGTAATCAATACGTCTTCATCATCCACGAAAATTCACTGATAATTTTCACTAATAATTATAGGCAACTCTAAGTGTCATGGGTTCAATAGAAACTGTTAAAGAAACTTGTCTACACATAATTTACTTTTAGTTGCAGATTAGTATTTAGTTTTAATGACTATAATATTTTGAGAAAATTCAAATCTTAATAAAACCAATAATAATGATATGTACTCATAATGAGCATTCAATAATGATGAGTGTTCATTCACGGTACTTAAATTAAAATTTAAACATAGTAATCTTTTAGTTATCCTCACGCACTATTAGAATTGGGAAATTATTCCAATTTAAACAATATTTAAATGGTCAGCAGAAGATTTAGCAGCATTAATAATATTTACCTGATTTTAAAAGAGTGGAAAAATATAAAATCAGGATAATGCAATCTATGACATGTAGATGAAACTGCAGTACCTAACATTAATTTTCTCTTGGCACTTTGTGTAGACACAATCCTAAAAGATTCTGGGCCTCGGCTGCTCAAGTATCAAAAACTACTGGTACTTGACAAATGAGACCATGACACCCTTCTGTACAATCTAAAGCTTTTATTTATTCTTTGACTCAGAGCACTGAAAACTCAATTGAATATATTAATTGTAACAGATTTCATTCTGACATGCAACAGATCTTGACCACATGTGTAGAGGCAATGTCATCATTCATTTGGCAATTGAACTAGTAGTCTTGTTTGGCCAACCGTGTCATTATCGGAAAGATATTTTTTGTCACCATAGCTACTCATTTCCTTTGAATTTAGAAGGGCTATTTTTGACATTTTCCCCATAAAATTTCTTGATTTAGTAAGTTTTCATAGAGAAGCAACTCCATACTGATTTTCAACAACAAATTATTAAATTTCAAGGGAATTTTTTATATTTTTTAAATACTGGCAGAAAGGTCTATGATGAATTGTAGTTCCCGATTTGAAAACTGCTTAAGTCAGATTGAAAATATCCATGTAATAAATAATCATTTGATTTGAGTAGAAGCAGAAGCATAGTCTTAACAATGTTATTTCAGGTGCCCTGCGACTCAGAATTCTTCAATTAAAAGACTAGTTAGTGGTTTTATGTTGCTAAGACATTTATGCATGCATAGTTAGGATAATCCAAAGTCAAATATTTAAGTGGTGTGTTGCCCATTAAAATTTTGAATTATATGTAATGACATCTTAAAGGAATTTAGAAATTAAAAGATTTGAAGCTATTATGTCTTAACACAATATGGAATTTTATGAGATAAAATTTAAGAATTTCTAAAAGTCATAGTATTTACAATACCATTAAAATTGTTTCATTTTTTCTGAAGAAATCAAAATATTCACTAGAAAAACCTATAAAATAGTTGCCAAACTCATGTAATTTTTGTGCTATGTTGTTATATTGCCACTTCAGATTACAGTACAGCCAAACAATGATGGTTAGACAAACCTTTAGTCACCTCCTAGATAATTTTTGGCAGTATGGCTAATAAATATAAATAATTCAGATGAAACCGTCTATGAAATTAGTGACTGAAGAAAAAGTTGCTAATTGCAATTAAACAGAAATATTCCATTTTGGCAGTAAATAGTTTTGAAGGTCAATGAGATCATTTTTTAAACAATTAATTTAGTATGATTTCTCATAGAAGTTCAGTGGTCGTAATTTTTTCATCACAGTAAGCTATATGGCTTCAGTGTATGTGTACTTTTTTTCAGAAATGCATATAAAATACATGAGAAATAGAAAAAAACTTAGGTATTTTTGTTGTCTTTTCATTTTTTGTTTTAAATCATAGATTGCTTCTTGCAACAGGAAAAAGCTCACACAGTTTTTATGTGTAGTCTGTCAGTAGATATGCAGTGTGCATTCAGAAAAGAAGAAAAGAACAAAAGAAGAAAAACTTTTATTTTCAATTTTAATTATCTAATTTAACTGCTTAGCTTTGCTCATATTTTTATAATAAGCAAACTGCATATGTTTACTTTATATGGGAAAAATAAAGCATATTTCTAGTCTTTTTATTTTTAATCTCATGCTAATCAAGTATTTATAATTATCAGCTTCATATTAGATTTACTCAGTCAAGTCCAATGATTTCAAAACTGAAATAAATTACAATACTATCAATATATCACATAGTCTATATATACTGGCTCACTATTGATTAAATTAAATGTACTTTGTTACTAAAAACTTTTTTCTTTTATTTTAGAAAGAGAGCATGAGTGGGAGAGAGGGGCAAAGGGAGAGTGAGAATCCCAAGCAGACTCCACGCTCAGCAGGGAGCCCCACGCAGGGCTCGATTTCACACCTACGAGATCGTCACCTGAGCCAAAACCAAGAGTCAGATGCTCAACTGACTGAGTCACCCAGATGCCCCTAAAAACTATATTTTAATTATTAAAAGTAGCTCTTTATTGGCCAATGAAAGCTAATTTCTCTTTAAATGTCAATATTTTATCATTGGAGAAAATTGACAATGTCAATTTATTACCTAGCATTATAATAAAGTGACACATTGTATTGTGAAATATAAGCTACTTGGAGTTTGTGTTCACATCTATCAATGGAGAGTGGAAATTATGGAGTAAAAAATAGCATACAAAAATGCTTGGGAGCATGGTAAGCATAGATGTTAAACAGCAACCATTACTTGTGTTGCTCTTGGCTCACACGCTGAAGTAAAAGATTGAAGTTAAATTTGGGGAATTTCAGGCGCAGGACTACCTAAGTAATTAATAAATGACTACCTAACTAATTGATAAACCTTGGTATACCTACATTTAACTGTGCAGATGTTTACATGCACGAAGACTTCAGCCTAGGCATCATGTTCAGCCAATCTTCTTTTACTTTGCCTTTCATAGTTAAAATTACATAATTTCTTGAGAGTAAAGACATACTTTTTTTCTTGAGATTACAATTTTCCAAGACATTGGGTTATTTCATTAGCTCTGAGTTTTGCATATGCAAATTCATTTAGTGATGTTTGTTCATTTTGAAATTTTACTTGTTTGGGGGTGTTTCTTTGAGGGTTCTATATCTATCTACTCACATCAATTTATTTCATGGTTTGAGAGATGTTTTCACTCAGGCCCACAGATCCCTGAAGATAACACCAAATTTCTTTATGCCTTAGTGCTCTACTTTGTTGAAATTGCAAATTATATCTCAGATGCAGTCCTTGAGCCGGAAAGCAATTTCACACTGGTCTCATATCCGAGCCTGCTTTGTTCCCAGTAACCACATTTCAGTCATAGAATTCAATAATAACTCCAAAAAGAGGCAATATCACAATTTTCATTAAGGAATGAAGAAACTTGCATGAGTTCCAATTTTTACAAAGTGAGTCAAACTCCACTCCTCATGCTGCAATCAGCGCTTTAGCCTCTGTTTCTTTACAGGAATTGAAATCTGACCTATTCTCACATAGACTGTTCTCAATGCATGTAGGCAAATAAACTGGGTCCCATTTACTACTTTGTTTTTGTTTTAATGTTTTATTTATTTAATAAGAAAGACCCAATTGAATGCAACCTAAATAAGAAATCTGAATGTAGTAAATTAAACCTGAATAAATTAAATTAAAATTTAATTTTATTTATTTTGAGGGGGCACAAGCAGACAAGGCTGCAGAGAGAGGAGGACAGAGAATCTGAAGCGGGCTCTGCACTGACATCAGAAAGCCCCATGTGGGGGCTGAACTCATGAACTGTGAGATCATGACCTGAGCTGAAGTCGGATGCTCAATGGCTGAGCCACCCAGGTGCCCCTACAACTTTGTTTTTATGTTTTGTTTCTATAGAGATGTCTGTCTTGTTTCTTGGGTGTCTGTATCTGTATCAGTTCCCCCACACACTCACACAAATAAAATGTATATAATTTTATTCTTTTTCTAATATAGGCTTTAAGTGCTATGTGTTTCCTTCAAATAAATGTGTTAACTACTTTGGACAAATTTTGAAATGTTATGTTTTCACTGTCACTCAATACAAAATTCTTTGCAATTGTCACTTTAGTATGTTCTTTGGTGTATTGGTTACTTGGAAATGTGTTATTTATTTTCTAATTACTTGGAAGTTTTTCAGATACCTTTTTTGGTACTAGTTTCTAATGTACTTTCATGAGGTCAAAGGGCATGATATATATAATTCAAAACTTTAAAATTTTAATTTATTGAAACTTGGTTTATAGTCCAGAAGAAATTCTGGGCTGATGTTCCATATGCACTTATAAATAATGTATATCCTCTGAGTGTTGATGTAATTTTTATATAAATGCCATTTGTTCAAGTTGGATAATAGTGTTAGTTGAGTATTCTATGTCCTTATTGACTATATATCTATTTGTTCTATTAATTTTTAAATAAAGGCATTGAAACTTCCAACTACGTTTGTGGATTTGCCTCTCCTTCTGTCTGTTGTGGGTTAAAGAGAGGCTCCCAAATATACATTCAGGTGCCCTAAGCACCTGAACTCACGAAAATGACCTTAACAGGAAAAAGCATCTCTGGGTAATTAATTTAAATACCTTGAGATGAGATCATCTTGGATTACCTATGTGGGCCCTAAATCCAATGACAGATGTTCTTGCAAGAAAAAATCAGAGGGATATTTGACACACAAATACCCCCAAAAAAGGCCAGAGACAGAGATTGGAGATATGCTGCCACAAGCCAAAGAATACCTTAAGCCACCAGATGGAAGAACCAATGAAAGATTCTTCCTTAGAGTGCTTGAGTTTGGAACTCTGGCCTCTAGAATTTAGAGAGAAGAAAACATTTGCTGTGTTCAGCCATGCAGTTAGTTGTAATTTGATACAAAGCCCTAGAAAACAAATAAACTCTCCTTGTTATTCAGTTTTTCCTACTTGTATTTTGAAGCTCTGTTGTGAGGTGCATAAAGGTTAGGATTGTTACATCCTCTTGATGAAATCGCCACTTTATCCTTGGAAAAGTTCTTTCATCTAAGATCTAATTTCTGTGATATAATATAGCTACTCCAGGTTTGTTTTAATAGGAGTTCACATGGTACATCCTGTCTCCATTTTGACTTGTAATGCATATGTACATTCAGGTTTTTTATTAGGTTGCATTAAGTTGGGTCTTTCTTATTTATAGATGATAATGTCTGTTTTTAAAGTAGTGCATTTTAATGTGAGTTTTTATATATTTGGGATTAAATCTACCATTTACCATTTGTTTTTGTCTCATCTTTCTTTTTTTCTTTTTTTTCCAACTCTTTTGTGAGTTAACTATTTTTTTATGATTCTATTTTATCATTCCTGGGCTTACTTTTAAAAAAAATTAATTCCAGTATAGTTAATATACAGTGTTATGTTATTTTATATAATAATCAGATTTTTATTTACAGCTGATAAATCAGTAAAAATCCAGTCTCATTAAGAAGAACTAAAAGAATAGCACAACATATAGACTTATGGAATCGCTATGTTGTGCGCCTGAAACTAATGTAATATTATGTATCAACTATACTTCAATTTTTATAAATTCTAAAAACCAAGAAATGTTCAAAGCGGATATAAATATGATGGAATATATTAAGGCACTTAAGAAAAGTCTAATCACATTTTTTTCGTTTAATAAATATGCTTTTTTTTGGAGAAGCTTTAAGTTTATATAAAAGTTGAGCCAAAAGTACACAGAATTCCCGTGTAATCCCCTTCTCCCTCCCCCAGATTTCTCCATTATTGACATCTTGAATTATTGTGGCACGCTTGTTAAAATTAATGAGATAAGATCGACAAAGTATTATTAACTAAGTCCATAGTTACATTAGTGTTCACTCGTGGTTTTGTAGATACTGCGAGTATATCCGCCATGACAATATCGTATAAAATACTTTCACTGTTCTAAAAATTCCTTGTGGTCCACCTATCTATCTCTCCCTCTCTCCCCAGAGACCCTAGTAACTTGATTTTTTATTGTCTCCAAAGCTTGGCTTTTTCCAGAATTCTACAAGTTGGAATCACACAATGTGTAGCCTTTTAAGATTGGTTTCTTTCACTTAGCAATATGAATTTAAATTTCCTCTATGCCTTTTTTGTGGTTTAATAGCTCATTTCTTTCTCTTGCTGAAGAATATGCCATTATCTGGATGCACCACAATTTGTTTATCCATTCACCTACTTAAGGACATCTTGGCTACTTCCATGTTTGGCCAGTTATGAACAAAGCTACTATAACATTGATGCGCAAGTTTTTGTGTGGACATAAGTATCCAACTCATCTGGGTAAATACCAAGGAGTGTGATTGCTGGATTGTATGATAAGCTTATGTTAAGCTTTGTAAGAAACTGCCAAAATGTCTTCCAAAGTGGATATGCCAGTTTACTTTTTTACCAGCAGCAAATGAGAGTTACTGTTGCTCTAGTTTTACATGTTATCAGTTTTTTGGATTTTCACCATTTTAATTGGTGTGTGGTGGTATCCTTGTTGTCTGTATTTCCAAATCTTTGATGATGTGATGCTGACTATCTTTTCATATGCTATTTGCTATCTGAATATCTGCTTTGGTGAGGTATCTGTTCAGATATTTGCCTATTTTAAATTTTAAAAAATATTGAGTATTAAAATTCCTTTGTATATTTGGAAACCATTCCTCCATCAGGTATATTTTTTGCAAGTAATTTCTCCTAGTCTGTGGCTTTTCTTTACATCCTCTTAAATTGCAACAATTTTCCACTTACAGTTTTTATACTTCTTATGATATTTCATCCCTAATTTCTCTGGTGGTTAAATGATAGTCTTTTATTAATGATTATGAGGCTAGTCTCATTTGTTCACCTTATTCTGTTCAAGTCAAAAGTACTTAGCCCAGATAACACCACAGTATCTCAGTAGCAACCATCCATGTTACAGTGACTATGCGAGAATGGTGGTATGTTGCAATTCTATATACTTCATTATCTATACAGTATTTTGGTCTTCAAATAGAAGCTAAGGATAGAAAATAAGTGTCACTATTATTCAAATAGATTAAGTATTTTTTGAGATATTTTCTTTCCTTTATCCTATGAGTTTCCAAATGTTTTTATATTTTCTTATAATGTTAGTTGAGCTTTAATTAAACATATAAATTTAGCAATTATTTGATTTTTAATACAAAAATGTGTTTATTCATGAAGCAATGAATGTTGCCGCTTTTTTTACAGCTGTATTTGACTTGAAATTTAAGCAGGCACATAGGAGCATATTTTGGACAGTTTCATTTCTTCTGTACGTAATTAGGTATAATATAATTTTCCATGTTTAGCTATGATTCAACATTTCCTTCATAATATTGCCTGAAGTTCTAATAGTGCTGATCATATAAATGTTATAAAAATATAGCACAATATACTCTATAAACATGGCTGAATTACATATAAATTTAAGTGTGCAAGGATGGTTTCCCTTTCTTAGTAATCTAAGAAAGACAAAGTGTGGTTTATCTTACAATTCTACCAATGTTATTCAAGTGCTAATTAAAAAGGAAGCATTAAAATAAATCCTTAAAAATTACCTCAGACTTAAAGATATTTCAGTAAGCATTTTAATCCCATTCTCAATTTTATTCACATTAGATAATTGTGCTACTTGGGTCTTTTAAAAATCTGATACCTCAAAATAAAAAGTAATTTTCAAGAAATATTGATAAATATTGGTATCTTTCAAGATTTTCTATTAAAATAGAATATTTTACATTTTTCCACATAGTCAGATGAGATTAAATATTACTCCTTTGAAGCTCTACATGCTTTCTATTTGAGCAATTAATACTTTTTCATAAAATTAGTGCTATAAGCTTCTCTATGAAAGTAGGGTACACAATTTGGCAGGTATTTGATGCCAGGTCAAATAATTACATCCAAATAGAATAATACAGATCAGGTAATTATGGTATAGAAAAGTAGAGAGGGTAGAATGGACAGTTGTTAAAGTGGCACACGTTTCCATGGTCTGGAGTTGACACTCTGTGTAATCCCCTCTCATGGACTGAAGGCTTTCCTTTCATCAACTACACAGCTTTGATGGGATTTAGGAGATTCTGCAGATGCGATTGCATAAGCAATAGTGCCCCTCTTGTCTGTTTCTGGCATTGACGAAACTGATGTTATGAGTCCTACAGCTAAATGCAGCAAAGACATTCCAAATTCTTTCAAAGTAAAGAAATCTAAAATAGTGATATCCCCAAATAATTCCCTACTTAAGGAGTCAGTCTTTTTATCCAGAATATTCCAAAACTTTCAGTGACCGTCTACATTGTTGGCTCCTACTGTTGCGCTCCGGAGCAGTATTGAACACTGTATATTTCAAGATACACATGTTGCTACAAAGGTCATCAGACCTGCCTGTAAATTTTGACTCCAAACAAGTTCTAACTTCGTTTCAGATGGAAAAACACTTCAGCTGATTTCTAAATTGAAGGTGATAACGGATTTAAAGTAGGAGTTCTTAGAGTCTATGAAGATGACTTTTTTTACCATGTACTTTTTTGAACTCTTTTTTTTCTTTAGCTTATGGAGGCTTGCATCAGCAGGGTTTTATTTGCTTTATCAGTTGTATTTGATTTATTCTACTTTTTTCCCCCCTAACAACATGTATCCTGGCATATAGTTTTTCTATGATGTCCAGAAAATTCATTTAGGAAAGTTGAGTTCTTTCTACTGATATCCCCCCTTCCCCTGCCCAATGTACTTAAGGATAGCAACATTCAAAATTCTCAGTTCTTTCTTATACTTTCTAGCCAATATGCTTGTTTTTCTAATATGAATTCTCTTTAAATTAAGAATTCCTAATAATTTTGATTTTTTATTGCCATCTTTCTATTGCAGAAGCTTTCCAATAGAGAGCTCCCGGAGTCTAAAGTGCTGGCTGGAGCCATCCTGAGACAGAGTGATGGAGAATGACACTGACACCCTGTACATAAACACATGAATCAAGAGATTCCCTTACTTGGCTCTGAATGTAGCTCAAAATTACATAAAACAAGAACAGATTTGGAGGCAGATATTCTGGTGCCTGTCAACTGTCACTAACTGCTGGGAGTGAGAACATCACACATTAGTATTCTGTATCACAGTTGCACATTAAAGAATCTGAACACAGATTCTTTATATATATATATATATATATATATATATACAAAATAAGTACAAAAATATTTTCTCACTTCATTTTTTCTTACATACATATTAAGCTGTGCCTCTGAAGTTGAAAGTCAAAGTATATCACCTTACATTTTAAAGATCCCTTGGCCCACATGCTAGGGTCCATGTGGCCAGGTTCTACTAAATTCCATGCATAATTCATGTGTGACTAATGATTTGGTGTTTGCAGCCTTGTGTATACAAATCAGTTCCTTATCTATCTAAAACCAGCTATTCACCCTGTAGTAACCCCTGGGATAGTATCTACTGACTTTTTGCTGTGAAATGCTAACTATTCTAATCATGCACTTACCTGATTCAAAAGATTCAACCTCACTCTAGACATCAAACATAATCCCTAATATGTGCATCTGAATTTAAATTAAACATGCCTATTACTAAATTTATCATCTTTGTTCCTAAATCATTTAACCTTATAGTTCTTATTTTAGTTAATCCATTTTAAATCTCTTTCTCGAAATTTCTGATCTAATATTGATTTTATTTGAATTTATCACTCAAATCTCTACAGAATCACCCTTCAGATAAGATTATGCTCTTGTAAATCTTATGGCATAGAGATAGCAAAGCAACATGTTTTCTCTGTTCTAAAAGGACTGAACTAATTCTACCGTATTCCTCAATCTAGACTCGTAAATCCACCCTGGAGTGAAATAAGACGGGGAGAGGTTGGGGACAAGTGAGAGGTGTAAAGGGAAAAGACTCCTCTTAAAGGTAGTAAAAATTTCACAATCTCTTTCACGGCAATTGAAACATATTTCCATTAATTGCAGTAATAAAACATTCTCATTCTAAATATTTTATTTAAAAAAATTAAAATGAGTACCTAATTACCCAGGAAGAATGCTAGTATACAAATTATGGCAGTTTGAATGGTTGAAGTTCAAGAAATAAACAATTTAGGGACGGAGAAGAAAGATTTCAAATGTAGAATTGTATTAAAAAGAGAGTGATCAATTATCTAAAAAGAAATGACAGAAAGAAATTAAGAATAAGTTTACAGTGAGTCCTATTCCTGAAACCAATACTACACTGTATGTTAACTTGCTTGAATCTAAATACATTAAAAAAAATAAGTTCAAAGTTTAAATGCATATGATACTGACAAATCTACGTAAAGAGTTAAAGGTCTCTATTAGCATAACTAAATGGATAATAATACTATTACCTAACAAAAGGAATATTAGAAAGAGTGGTTTGGGATAAAAGTAGTAATTTCAGCTTCGGCCTTGTTGAATTTGCATTAGTTACAAAAAGTTCAGTTGGGGAAAAAAATGAATACAGAAGTTTGGAATTTTTTAGTGTAGAGATAAAAGTAGTGTGCAGAAGTAAAGAATAAAGAATAGATGATTTATTCATGGAGCTTATCTGCATTTAAGAAAAAGAAAGAAAAGTAAATGATATTCTTATAGCAAGTTTCCTAATGTTCAATTTTGGAAATATAATGTATGCTATACTATTGGCATTCATATTATTTGAGGAGGTAAGAGTATCATAAAATCAGTGGCCTCAAAAAATAATACTGTATTTTTACTTAATCTTGCAAACTCATTTGATAATATTCAGGAAAGATTCACGATTATGAACAATGGCTCTTTGTGGTCAGATGTAACTTCCTATTTTATTCCCTGAAAGACTTTATTCAAGCTAATTAATTGATCCAAACGTTAGTTTTTCTTTGCAAAAGACATTAAAAACAAACAAACAAAAAACCTTCCTAACTCATAGAAATTAAATGAGATGACCATTGTAAAATAATGAGTACAGTACTGGTACATTATAATAAGTGTTGAATAACTGTTAGCTTTTTCAAAAGCCTGCTATTATAAAATCCTACATGAGTTCCATTAAACTAACTGTGTAAAAACATTAAAAATGTTATGCAGCTTTCGACTCATTCTGATTCTACCGATATCTGATTCTACAGATACAATGAATTCAGAAATAAACAAAAAGTGAGTCTCACTTTTAAGTGGTTAGTAAACACAGGTCAAACATCTGTATTTTGATTCATGCCTGTCCAAGGAGGTATACACTTAGGCCATGACCTACATGACCAGAAGGATATGGCTTTGTAAAACCCGGAAGAAGCATTTTAGTCTCAGGTCTGAAACAATTCCAGATTGTGGACATTCAAGCTTGAAGTGGCTGAAGCATAGTAGGCAATTGGGGATAGAAACCCAAGATGAAGTTGAGAGATAAGACACAGGACAGATTGTATGGAGCTTTGTAGTGTAGAGTAAAAGACTAGCATGTTAATCCCACTGTATTTAACTGGTATATTTTGAAAACCAATAAAATAAGAATATAATTTTATAGCTAAAATTATCTGGTAAGAGAAAAGAAAATAGTTGGAGCTGATTTATGGTTGTAAAATCTCACACTGGATATTGAGAATAGACTCTAGGAAAGTAAGAATAGTCATTTGCATCAGTCCTGGTGAGAAGTTATTAGAGCTTGGTCCACTATGGTGGCAAAGACAATAGAAAAATGTGTATATATTTGGTATTACATCGTGAATAAGAGAATGAGAGGGTCAAATATTAATCATAGGGCTGAAGCTTGACCAACTGAAGGAAAATGACACTATTTAATGATATAAGACATTCAGAGGAAGAAAAAGTTTAGAGGCTTGTGCTTGTGGTATGTTAATTCTGGATTGTCTGTTAGAAATACAAACAGAAATGTCAAGCAAGTAATATAAGAATGTAGTGTAGGAGTGAATTCAGGATTTGAAATGTAAACGTGCTAATAATTGGCATATTGTTAGATAGTCTTAAAGTATGGGATTGGTACACGAGTCCATAGAGAGTAGCTAGAGAAGAGAGTACATAGAGAGGAGAGACCACTAATAGGCAGGTATTGCGGGAGGGATGGGAATAACTCTTTCTCAATGACTAAACTCCCAAGAGGACACAACACACTTCTAAAAGACAAATAAGGACCAAGGAATGTAGCAGGCTGCTTTCAGTCTCCTGGGTAGGTAAAAATGACTTCAGGTGCTTCACTTAGGTGTTTAAGGAATGAGAATCAAAAACTCACCTCTTTAGAGGACATAAAGAACACCTAAAGGATCATTTCTGCTATTTATCTGTCACCCACTGGGTGGCACTACAGCCAGCAGCAGTTGTCCAGCATATTGAGATTTGGGCCAATTCCAGATCTTGGCTGCACTCACCAAAACTTACAAAGCTAGCAGTTAGTCCACTTGAACAACTTTCAAAATGATGCAGTGCAAGTTTGAAGAAAGATCTTTCCCAGCATTGGCAAAAAGTAATAGTGTTTTCCTTCGGATAATTCCAATTACTGAATGACAAATTTACTTAGCCAATCAGTGAACAAAAATTGTATACTTGCTAATATGGCTCTATTCTTGCTTTCAATATATTTAATGCTTCTTCCTTAAAAACAAACTTTTTCCTCAACCTTCTGTTTAATCAATTTTCTTTGTTGTTCAATCATATCTACCATCTATCTGACAGTAGTTCTTGTCACTTCACATAGGTAACAGTTTAAAATCAATACACACACACACACACACACACACAAGCCTATCAGAATGACTAAAAGTAAAAAACTGTGTCAACACCAAAAGCCGGTAAGGATACACTGAAACTGGTCACTCATACACTGCTGATGAGAATGTAAAATGGCACAACTCCTCTAGAAAACAGTCTGGTAGTTTCTCATTAAACTACATGCATGATTACCATACAACCCAGAAATTGCAATTCTGGATATTTATCAAAGTGAAATGAAACCTTAGATTTGCACTAAAATCTGTACACTAATGTTCATAGTAATTTTTTAAAAACTCCAACCTGGAATTAGCAATAAAAAAGGAGCAAACATTTGATTAACACAGCAACTTGATGAAACTCCAGGAAAAGCATGTCTAACCAAAAAAGGTGATCCCAAAATGTTACTTACGATATGATCCCATTTATGTACATTTTGGAAAGGACAAAATTTCAGAAATGGAGGGTAAATTAGTGCTTGCCAGTGGTTCAGTATGGGGTAGATGGTTAAGTGTGTGGGGGGGTCTGGTTATAAAAGAGTAACATAAGATAGGCTTGTTGTGATGGAAGTATTCTGTAAGTTTTCTGCAGTGTTTGCACAAAGTTATAAAATTACACAACTTTACATATTTGATAAAAATCTGTGATAAAACCAAACATAACATATAAAAGCAGGTTGTATCAATGTCAATATTATGGTTGTGACATTATGCTATAATTTGCAAGATGTTACCATTGGGGTGTTTGTAGTCTTTGTAAAGTGTCCCTGGGTCTCTGAGAATTATTTGTTAGACTCAATTTGAATCTACTTTCATTTTAATAAAAACTTCATTTTAAACTTGGTTCAAATTCAATAAACTAACAGAACAATAAGTGCCTGGGTAGAAGTAAAAAGTGTGGGTTAATTAAAATGAGGTTTTAGAAATAGGCAAAGGGTCTACCATAATGACTCTGTTGATTGTGATAAGAGATTTGAATTTTACTATAAATTCAATGAAAGCATATTGAAGGATTTTAAGATGAAAATTTATTTCATCCAATTTACATATGAATAGACCATGTTTCTGAGGGAGGAGAACAGGTGGATAAGAAGACAATGGGGAAGTTGGGATAAGATTGTAATAGATTAGGTGTACATAAATAGTGGCTTGGATTAAATAGAGAAGGAGATGGATGTAGATATAGATTGGATATATAATGCTAGGGCTTAATTTATTTAAATGTAGATAGAGGAAAAGTTAAATAAAAATGTTTCTTGGGTTACTGATCAACAACTACATGGATAATGGTGGCCTTCACTGATTTAGAGAAGACTAGATTGGGAATGGAGTAAGAGAAGAAACAAAGCAATCCGTTTTCATGTAAGTGATACATCTATCTGTATTTTCTCCTTGCTTGTAAGTATACTTAATTTGTTATTAGAGTTTTCATTAGCATGGGTAGCATATTAATTTATACTAAATATTGCATCATTTTCTCCAATGTAAATTCATATTACTTAAATGTAATTAAACCCACTGACAGATTGATGTATTTTTTATTGAAGTATAGTTAAAAGACACTATTATATTGGTTTTAGGTATACAACATAGTGATTTGACAAGTTTATATGTTATGCTGTGCTCACGAGTGTAGCTGCCACCGGTCACCATGCAACACTATTACATACCATTGACTATATATTCTATGCTATTTTTATTCCTGTGACGTATTTGTTACTAATTGGAAGACTTTATTTTCCACTGCCCCTTACGCATTTTGCCCATTTTCCAACCCCTCTCCTCTGGAAATCTGACAGGTTAAAAAAAATCAAATATGAAGTTCTTGATTATCTTGAACTCTAATTACACGTTTAAATTATGTGGATATCATATGTAGTGATGAAAATATTATTAACAGAAGCAGTTTTGAAAATTATCAATTATTTGTTTCATTCCTGGATTTTAAGTAAATTAAGTAGAGAACATCTGCTATAAGGCAAGCCTTATGATAAATGTTGGAAATTTAAAGACAATCTTTCCCTCAAATATCCCACAGTTTCTGCTGGACCCAGTGATTTAGAACATTTACTAGAGGGGTGCCTGACCCTCTCAGTGGGTAGAGGATTCAACTCTTAATCTTGGGGTCACGAGTTCAGGCACATGTTGAGCATAAAATGTTTGCTAGACCCAATTCTTCTAAATTTATACAGATAAAGCAGAAACCTGAGATGCACTTTTACTTTTTCCCCAAAACCTTTAGCAAAAATATTAAGAGGTCAGATTCAAAATCTCATCACCAAAAAGGAATAGCAAAACTTTAGTACAAGGCAATGGCATATTATAACTATACGACACAACAATAAAAAGCAAACAAGTAAACGAAATCCACAATACTACTCAAAGACATTAAAACTGTGCTATATTAGGATTTTTTGGCCAGGCAACACGTGCAAAATGTTTGGCATATTTTAAAGCATGGATATTTTATTGATAATTTTTGGAAATTAGAAAATATACAAATGGTTAAAATTCTGGAATTTTTTAAAGTTAAAGTGATTTTATTTTCCATCTAATATTTCTTAATTTTAAAACTACATGGGATTAATTAAAACATCAACGCTTTCAAGAAACAGGGTACAGGGTGTTACACGAGAGTCACCGGCAAAATACATGTGCATAGATGCTGAATACACATAGATGTGTGAAAATACCCATCCTCAAATCATGGTGTCCAGGAAAACATGATCATTGGTTCAAAAATTTCAAATACAAGACACTTAATGGGTTGTGAACAATATCAAGTTGTAAAACTGTATACATCTTTTCAAAGGAATTTTGATAATTAAAATTCAAATATGCCTACTCATGCTGCTTCTATACATACATAAAAATTAAGCAAGGAAAATAATATTGATTTCTGTCTGTGCAGGCACAGAATTATTTTTCTATTGCATTAATTGAACTAGTTTTCATTATAAAATTAGTGATATTTTTGAAATATTTTTCTTTTAATAACTGAAACTCATAAATGGGCCTGCACGTATGAAACAAATCAATAATAGGTTGTTGTTGAATTATTGGGTCTTAAGGCAAAATATGTAACAGTTTTCTGCCTTAGTTTTCTCATTCCAAATGTTGGGATAATAACCCATGCTACACAAATAAAATACCAGATTTAATTTCAAGTATCATAACAACAAGTATTTAGGAAGGAACTTAGTTTTCGATGGCTTAGTGTATAAGATACCACTAAAGCAAAAGTGGAAATTTGAGCTGTTAAATCAATTACTGGTTGTTTCTACATATTGAATGAGTTCATCTAAGGGGCTAGGAAAATGTTTCATGAACATAGAATTATTTTATAAAAACCTGAGAATCATAATTAATCTTGGATATTTATCCAGTGCTAAACAAAAGCAAAGAAAAATTCAGTAACAGCATTAAAATAAACTATTATTTGTGAGTTTTTCTTTTAATAAATGCTTCTGTTTACCACATCCCAAATCCCCTTCTCTCTATATCCTTCAGATAAAGTCTGATTTACTTCTGAGCATGCTGGTGTTTCATCTACAACATTAATCACACCATTTCTTGCAACAAAAATAAAAATAAATTTACTCTTTTAAAACTGTATTATTGAGAAAGAGAAAAGCAGTACCTGACACTCAGGAGCTGGCTTGATACTTCAGCTGGGCTTTATTATTTTCCTGTTGAAAATAATTCACAAAACATCAACATCAGAAAAGATCATTCTGTGACCATGAGGGATCAAGACAAAAACTACAGCATTCTGTAATCATATCTGAATAAAAACAAATGATAAATATTTTCCAAGACACAAAATATCAAACCTCCCCTCTCACAGACAGTAGGAGTGATTACATGATGCATTTTTACAAATTACAGTTTAGCTTCACTCTAGTCTGCCCTCCCTGAGATAAGATTTGTTGAGATACTCAGTTGGAATTGTCTCTGCATCCAAACAGCACCCTATCCAGTGTGAACCCCTGCTTCTGGGGATAGTCTCCAAAATCACCCAACCAAAACCCAAATCCTACCATAAATCCTTTGTAATATTCTCTTACACAGATGACATTAAAAACCGAGTCAAATTTCCACCCAAAGGTTTCAGAAAAAATTAATTTCTATACATTTATCTTGGAAATAAAGGAAAAATACATATATGCTATTTTCAGGGCTAAATCCATCTCTAATGCAAGAACCAAAATACTTTGCTACTGTGTCAGTATGTTTTTATAATGTTCTCTTATATTAGAATTTGATACTCATTTGCTTAAATTATGAAAACATTGTTGCAGATTTATTTTATTCCTTCTATGTGCTCACTTATCTGCTTTCTAGTAATATGGAGAAATGTTTTATGTGATCCTTAAATTATTATTATATTATAAGCTTCTTCAGCTCACATACTATATCTAATCTATATGCTTAGTAACCTATGGGATTCTTTTATTGGTATAACTGTTAACTAAACATTGGAAGTATACCATAAGAAACAGAAGTTGGTTGATGCCTTAAACTAGGAAAAATGAATGCATAGGAGACAAAGAACTATATGATAGTGTATATTCATGATGCTGACAGAAGGAAAGAGCTTGAACTCAAGTTTGTGCAAGCCTCAGAGTGACAGGAAGACTTGAGAATTGTACAGTTGTAAAGGGGTGTGAAAACTGGCAAAGTATTTGTTAGCAAAAATAAAAAGAAGAAGGGCTCTTGGGTGGCTCAGTCAGCTGTGCTGACAGCTCAGAGCCTGGAGCCAGCTTCAGATTCTGTGTCTCCCTCTCTTCCTCTGCCCCTCCCCTGCTTGCTTGCTCTCTCTCTCTCTCTCTCCCTCTCTCTCTCCCTCTCTCCCTCTCTCTCTCTCTCTCTCTCAAAAATGAATACACATTAAAAAATTAAAAATAAAGAAAAATAAATGAAAATAAAAATAAAAGAGGGACGCCTGGTGTTTCAGTCAGTTAAGCCGCTGACTCTTGGTTTCTACTCAAGTCATGATATCATGGTTTGTGAGTTGAGCCCCGCATCAGAGTCCATGCTGATTGTTGGATCCTGCTTGGGAATCTCTCTCTTTCTCTTTCTCTCTCAAAAATAAATAAACTTTAAAAAAAAAGTTCCTCATATTGTGCTATAATAATAATAATAATAAAATAAATATGGAACATAATGTAATCACTTGAAAACAGTGAAGACATTGATCTAACTGGACCAGATAACTGGTTCATTCTATCTCTTAGTAAAGTGTGATGCTCATTGAAATTGCTGAACATTTAGCTTAATAACTCCAATGACCAGACATGATACAAAAGAGAATATTGAGTCATAATATCAAAAAGAAAATCTTAACCTATTGGGATATTCAGTCAGAATGTTTAAAAAGCAGATTTTTGAGCATAGCAATTATGTGAGAAAAGAGTAAAGACGTTAGGTAGATGATTGGAAGCAAGTGTGATAAATATTTGTTGAGCATTTTAGTTCAATTTCTTTCTTAACAGAGAAGGATGCCAATGAATGAAGAGGACATGGAAATAAAAAGAAATTGGAACACAATACAAATAAAAGAATAATTTATTAGCACAGCTCTCATGAAAACTCATCGTTATAATGGTTTGTTTCATTTAATTCTCATTTCCTGAACAGCTTATACCTTTAGAAACAGTATCATATATTTTTAAAAAAATGATTTACTGTTGAAAATCAAATGGAATATGTGTACTCTGCCTTAGGCAAATATTTTTGCTCTGAATTTATGCTGAAATAATAATAAAAGTAAACATATATACATAAACACACATACATACACAAGATATAAATATAGATATAGACATTCATTTCCATCCGTTTCATGGCTCATATGATCATGTCACTTATCCCCCAGGCTTCAATTACAAAGCAAAATGTGAGCACTGTAAAAAAATCTTTCTCATTCTTCAAATTACATACGTGAAATAGTTAATTCATCTCCACTGCCTTTTTTTAATTTTAGTATAAAATTGTGGTTTACTTTTTTCAAAAACATAATTTTGAATGTTTTGGAACAACATCGTTTACATTTCAATCATCACAGTGCTTGCTTCTCTATTTTCATTTTTCCAGTGAAATTCATGCTAATCAAATGAATGTTATTCCTGCTGTAAAGCTGACTCACATTTGAAATTACATGTAACAGGCTAATCAAGAAATCACATAGTAAGAACCAATCAATAATATTTTTAGGGTTTTTTTTATCCTTTTTTTAACTTGAAATAATTATATTTTCCTATTTTATTAAATAAAATTTTTTTAATGTTTTATTTTTACTTTTGAGAAAAAGACAGTGCGAACAGGAGAGGGGCAAAGAGAGAGAGGGAGACATAGAGTCTGAAGCAGTTTCCAGGCTCCGAGTTGTCATCACAGAACCGAACATGGGGCTAGAACCTACAAACTGTGAGATCATGACCTGAGCTTAAGTCAAACACTTAACCACTGAGCCATCTAGGTGCCCCAGCATTTTCCTATTTTAAAATGACAACAGTGTATTTTATCATATGTCAGGGAAAACCTAAACTTACAAGCTCCAGTCCAGACAAGTACCTCAAACTGTTGCCAATTTTTTCTCTACAACTCAGATGACGATAAATGTATTATTTATGTTAAGTGGGGAACTACAAGACTACTTCCAAATTCATTATGCTTAAACTGAGGTGAAATTAATAATGCATATAAATATATGTTCTTGTTTAGATAATTTTTAGTCTCTCCCTACTGCATATCTGCACCTCTCACACTGCAAGAAATGTCTGTGCTTTCTTTTTAGGTCCAATAATATTTGTCTTGGCAAGATCTCATCTAACAGAATTAAGATCTGGAAAGTCTGGGAGAAGCTTTTGTTATCAACCACCAGCTCTGCTCTCTGCCCTCAGGAAAGTAATTAACAGCTCAACTTACTCTGTCTTTTCAGGTTCCTATAGAGTTTCAACTTTGACTGAAGGCACCCCTTCCTGCTCTGTTGATTGTCCCTAAAATGAATAAGCAATTCACAGCCTGCAATTTAAGACAGATCTTACAGCTAAAATTCCTCAATGCAGAGATAGAGCAGAAGGGAAGATGTTTAATTTTTACTTTTTGTTTGGAATTTGCTTTTAATATGAGGTAAAAGTCTCTTAACCTCTTAATTGATCCTGGTCTTTGAGTATCCCAATTTTTCTTTTTAACCTATGGGGTGTGATGAATAATTATGTAGTATGGGATACGGAAAGGCATTCCATAATTTCATGCAGAGCTTCAAGTAAACTAAAGGTGTTATATTTATTTAGGTAAACTTATCAATCCAGACTAAAACTTTACTAGTAGATATATCATAACAAGTCATTTTTACCAGTTCTAGATATTTCAAGCAGTTTTAGTGTTTCCAACTTGCCACTTTAAACTGCTGAGTAAATCATTTATCCTGTGGTCCAGAAATATCAATATTATTTCAATTTCCAAATTTATCTCATACAACTTCAACCTTTCTACCAACCCACCCTACATTTGTTTTTTGTGTTTTCAAATAAGCAACATCAGAATAATCAGTAATGTCATAAATTTGTCCCTCTCTATCTGGCA
Organism: Panthera uncia; assembly: GCF_023721935.1. NCBI lineage: Eukaryota > Metazoa > Chordata > Mammalia > Carnivora > Felidae > Panthera > Panthera uncia. The sequence continues at coordinate 50,155,603 of NC_064813.1, forward strand.
TTCAGTGTACCCAAGACAGGAAATAAAATATTTTGAGAATATGGAAACATTATGCTTTGTAAAGCATAGCTGTCACTGTGAAGTAGTAAGTATTAAAATATGCATTGTTACACTCCTCCAAATAAGTTATATCACTTTTATATGCATACATATATACACATGCACACATTTATATCCATATATACCTCAAATATTATGAATTTACTAATTTTTATAGGTCTTTGGTAAAATAATAAATGATCAGCTCTTTAGATGAAGGGTTTTAGAGTCATATGATTTAGATTTTGATCCTAAAGCAATCACTCACTAACAGGTATACCTAATTAGGGTTTCTGTATGTGCCAGGAACGTCCTATTTTCCTGCCAAATCATCATTTACCTTTCTGAATACTCCTGACTGCTCCTGGGAAAGTGATCCTCAAAGTGGATTCTGGGATGGGTGCTCATGTATTTGAGGAGCACAGGTATAGGCTCAAAAAACAAAAGTCAATTTCTCACTATGGTTGGCATGACTACTGTCACAGCTTGAACAAACAAGCTGAAATAGCATTGGTGTTCTGGAGTTCTTACCAGATCTCAAGTTAATTGTACACCTTTTTTTCTCAGCTTTATTTTTCAAAACATCACGTTGGTTGCATGAAATCTGCAATGGTGAGGATACATACACAAAGGAAATCAGCAAAAACTACAAATCTCAGATCTTTTCCCATCCCAGAAAGCTGATTTATCAATGCACACAACTGGCCTCAGGAAGTTGCTGGATTCCTTCTGTCATGGGAACAGTAGTGTTTTGGGGTCATTTAGAAAGTTCATTTAGAAAGTAGTGTTTTGTGCTCATTTAGAAATTTTTGATCATGGATTTGGCTTCCCTGCTTGCAGACCCACCAGTATCATCACTGTGAACTTAGTGCCTTATCTCTTGCTGCCATAATCTATATATGGTGTCATATTTTATTATGAAGAGATCTTACAATAGACTTATGTAAATGAAATCTACTGCTTTTATAAGGAGCCCCATCACCCAGAAGCAACTCAAGCAACAGGTTGAGTGGCCTGATGAACACTTAATTACTTCCCCTATATTAGAGGCAACATTCTGAGGGTTAGGGTATCTACTGGCTGTAGAATTAGGAGGTCTTAAAATAATAGCCAGCATTTGACAGAGCTCTCCTGTTCTCCATAATACACACATCCAAGAATCAAGGAATGTCGTATGTGGCCCATCTCATCAATACAACCAATACCTACTTGAAGAATTTTGATTATTGTCTTTGTGCTTTTGGCCACAGTGAATTTGGAATGCCAGAGGTAAAATGCTTTATTTAACTAGGGACTAAGAATTAGAAGTATGGACTGTCTTGTGGGCCTCTGATGTGCCAAGCCGATAGTATGGCAAAAAAATAATGAAATTGTTGACAAGAAAGTAAGGACAGAAGAAAAACTAGTGTTTCCAAACTTGGCACTCTGTTTCTCCTATCATATGTATACGGTAATTGATATTTAACCTGCGGGAAAACTAAAACTTAGATTGGTTAAAACTTGCCTTTCCTTTTTGATTTTATGGTAGATTGGATTGGAGAACATGCTATCAGTTTGTCAATTTGGTCGCTGGGTACAACTGGAGCAAAGTAATTTCTCAATAAATTTTTGTTGAATTAAGAATACACTGTTGGGGGGTGGAACTTGGGTGGCTCAGTCGGTTAAGCATCTGACTTCAGCTCAGGTCATGATCTCGCGGCTCGTGAGTTTGAGTCCTGTGTTGGGTTCTGCAACTCAGAGCCTGGAGTCTGCTTCAGATTCTGCGTCCCTCTCTCACTCTGCCCTTCCCCTGCTCATGCTCTCTCTCTCTCTCTCTCTCTCTCAAGAACAAATAAACATTAAAAAAATTTTTTTAATTAAAAAAGGAATACACTATTGGGATGCCTGGGTAGCTCAGTTGCTTAAGGGTCCGACTTCAGTTCAGGTCATGATCTCGGGTCCAAGAGTTAGAGCCCCGCATCAAGCTCTGTACTGACAGCTTAAAGCATGGATCCTGCTTCGGATTCTATGTCTCCTTCCTCTCTGCCCCTCCCCTGCTCGTACTCTGTCTCTCTCTGTCTTTCTCAAAATAATAAATAAACATTAAAAAAATTTTAAAAGGAGTACACTATTGCTATTTTTCCAAATCTTAAAGTTTTATTAATTTCATTAATACACTGTGAGCAGCAACAAACACATTTTAATAAAAGGTAAGAAATGATTGTTTTTCATATGCTATTAATAAATTCGACCTGTAGCCCTTCTCTTTTATTTTAGACAGTGGCACAAGTTGGGGAGCAATGCTGAATTATATTAAATGGCATTTGCAGTCATCACTATGTTAGAAGCAATAATATAGGACAATTATAATAAAAATGAATGTTGCCATATTCTCACCCACCTGTTTCTCTGTCATAGCACTAGGATTGATGGTGAGCTATATAATTGTGGCCACATCACATCTTTTGTTAACCTGCACAGTTTATTGCAACCTAAGGAAAAAAAATACCTTCAACTTTCCTCCAGTGGTAAATGCATAATGAAGTTGAAAATAAAATGAAGCTCCTTTCAGAGACCTCCTCACCTATTCCTAGTAGCCCAGTTCAAGTTTTTTTTTCTACCATGCATGCTTTAATAACCCGATCCTGTAATTATTGTTTATCATAATTATGGGAGTAGCATGCTATTCTGAGAGCTATTGCATTGAGATACAAAAATGAGGTCCTGACCACCTCATTATTAGAGACCTCATGTTACAACATGTCACATAAGAGTGTTGCTCTTTTGGTCCAGGCCTGAAGCTGATTTGATAATTAAAAATCTGCTCCCTAAAACATCCCTCCCTCCTTTCCACTGGTATGAATTTTATCTGATACACATGTTCATTTAAAGGTATCTATTTTTTGTTTTTTGGTTTTTTTTTTTAGTTACAGAATGGTTTGCAGGGAGGGTTTGCATTAGTGTGGAAATGAGCTACATTTGACTTAGTCTTCCTATTTGCTTATTTCTTAATAAATTATTTGGTGTCCCAGTAATAATGTGCAATTCATAGGAATTAAGTTTTCTCACCTAGTTTAAAAGGTTAGAGTTATGTTAATTTTACATAGTACACTAATGCAAAAAATTTTCAGTGTGATTAAGACAAAGCTTTTGTCTAATAGACCACGAAAGCAAAAACAACAACAACAACAACAACAACAACAAGAAAACCTGTGGAAATTAAATTCTGTTCTTTGCCCTAGTACTTCCCAAAGTGACATTTGTTTAATTTTAAAATTAGGTTGGGAAAAGATGATCAACACCTTATAAAGTGTTCTGTTTCTGGGTGATGTTAATAAAGATCAGAAAAATCTGCAGTCAAAATAGAAGGATTTAATAGAAGAGTAATTGAACAGAAAGGAACCTTTGGAAGGATGCTAATGAACTTGTAACTAATTGAAAACCTACACGGGGTCAAGTACGCTAATAAATTATTTGGACAAATAATCTCATTTAACCCAGTGCCAGTGCTATCATATCAATGCCATTACCCTGGGAAATGTCTTTAGAAAGATTAAATTACTTACATGAAGTCAAACAAAGTGTCAAAGACAGGACTTGAACTCAAGTCTTTCTAAGTCCCCAGGCAATACTGAGGGAAAGAAAAGATAAAAAGCCACCAGACAGTGGTGCTTTGACTTACTGCTTTGTTCTTAGTTTTGGTAAACATTTACATGAAGAGACATATTAAAGTCTTACAGGGCTTTGGCCTTTTCTTGCTCATACATTTGAGGGTAATAGCTTGAGGAATAAAATCCTCAGGAATTCAATAAAAGTGGCAGCAAATCTCCCTGAACAGGCTGACTCAGGAGATGTTTTACTTTGTGATAAACATTTCTCTCGCCTGAAGCTTTAGAAGTTGTTCCTTGTTGCAGAAGAGCTTCATAAGAACGGAGGTTATGAAATTTCCACCGATTTCTCCCCAAGGTAGGGGTGAGCTTTTATAACTACTGCATTATAAATGAGGGAAAGAGAAGGGAAAACTGTCCAATGTGTATTCTATAATACATTTACAGAATTTCTAGTAATCACACTTCATTTGTATTGACAAAAATATAAATCTTCAAGTAATATTATGAAGTCCCCATTTGCAAAAGTTGAATCAAGGGTATATAATTTACCTTTTTAAATATAAAGATGAAATTATAATATCGATATGCGCTACCCAAATACATGACATTAAGTTTAAACTAGATGAGGAAGTACTCTTTAAAAATACATATTCATGTGTGTAGTGTAGGACCTAAATGTGACCTTGCAATCATGTCCTGTGATGCTGTTCAGAGAAACTAGAAAGAAGAAAATTGGCAAATCAAGTAGGAACCATATTATTAAGATTTATAATAAGTGTCTATATATTATAATCAGAGTTTTGTCTTATGATTCAAGCACATTTCAAATCATGATGTTTATAATATCCAGAGTTTTTATTCCATACAATCTATAATGTTGCATACTTAAAACTGAGCAGAAGTCTTCATCTGAAGTCAAAGGGAGTTTTGTAATTTGAGATTTTGTCTCAAGTGTCACATTAAGAATGATAACTAATATTTACAGAGCACTTACTTGTAAATATCACATATTATGGTATGACTTCAATCAAACTTCTGATGTAAGTGACTTTGGAGGTCACTTAATGTTATAAGCAGAACAATGCTACTCCTCTCCCCACAAAATTTCATGTCCCAATCCCTGGAACCTATGAATATTTTACCTTACACGGAAAAGGAAAATTAAAGTTGAAGATGGAAATAAACTCACTAATGAGCTGATATTATGATAAGGAAATTTTCCTGGATTACTCAGTGGAATTACAAAGGTCCTTGAAAGTAAAAGGCAAAGACAGAGCCAGAATGATGGAGATTCTCTTCCAAGTCAGACTGCAGGCATGAACGTAATAATGCCCACGTGATTCAAGCCGAGTTGCTAGTGCATTTGTTACAAATGGCCTCCCCTGTGTCTTTTTATTACTTTTTTTTTTTTTACTTTTAAGTTTTTATTTTAATTCCAGTATAGTTAATATGCAGTATGATATTGCTTTCAGGTGTAGAATACAATGATTCAACAATTCTATACATCACCCAGTGCTCATCATGACAAGTACATTCTTTAACCCTCCCTCCCCTGTCTTTTATAAAAGCTACTGATTCTAACTTCTCTTCCTATATGCCTGCATATCACACTTTTCATTAATTATCTCTTTACTTTGCTTACTTATTTGTATACCTCATATTGTTCACCAGTGAAAACCCAGTGCCCTGCCCAGTAGTTGCTTCTAAATATTGCTTGAATAAAAAAGAGAAATGCTATCAGAACCAAGAGTAACATTTTACAATCTTCCATTATTGATTTTTCTATTTACCTCGTGCTCATCAAGGCTACTTGCATACTTTTGATTTTTAGTAAGATTACCAGAATAATTTTATTTCATTTAAAATTACAGTGCATTTCATTTTTTAAATATCAACATTTTATTTATTTATCTCTGTAGAGAGAGCAAGTGCACAAGCTGGAGAGAGGGGCAGAGGGAGAGATAGATCTTCTTTTAAATTTTTTTGATGTATATTTATTTTTGAGAGACAGAGCGTGAGTGGGGAAGGGGCAGAGAGAGGGGGAGACACAGAATCGAAGCAACTCCAGGCTCTGAGCTGTCCTGATGTGGGGCTCGAACCCATGAACTGAAAGACCATGACCCAAGCCAAATTTGGACACTCAATCAACTGAGCCACCCAGGTGCCCTGAGGGGGATAAAGAGAACCCTAAGCAGGCTCCATGATCAGTGCAGAGCCTGATGCAGGGTTTGATACCATAACCCTGGGATCATGACTTGAGCCAAAATCAAGAGTCTGGTGCTCAAGACTGAGCCACCCAGGCACCTTGGAATTACAGCACATTTCTAATAAGTTATCCAGACACTTCAATAAAGTTTGTGTTATTTTATTTATTTGTAGGACATATATCTCTGTATTTCAATTGGCTCTAAAACTACTAATACCATAGAGTTGAGAACCAAATGACTATCAGTGATACTTAGGGTGTGTTTGTGTGTGTATTTATAAAGCAAAAAATTAATGTTTTTTCATGTTTAAATTTTCTTAAAATTATATTATGATAAGGAAGCATTATATGATGTTCTAGAATCTTTGATACCAATATTTTTAATGATTTGATTTTTGTACTAATATTTTTAAAGTGTTTTGAGTTTAGTTTTTGAATTACTGATTAAACTTCCATATTTTGAATGTATATGATTGTGGCTTATTACATTTATGTATCATACATCTAAGGTTATCAGATCATGTGACCAATTATTAAAATGTGTATGTGAGTTTCACTCTAATATATTCTCAAGTTCTAGCAGGAGCTTAGCCAAAACAACAACAAAATCTGGGCTTGGGGAGGGTTTGGCTCTATTCACCTTACCTCTATTAATAATCGTGTTGAAAATTACAATTATGTATTGTATATTATATATAATTACATATTACAATTATATTTTGTTGAAATAATTTTTGTTTGAAACTCACACGCATATGTAATAAGAAATTCTAATCAAATTATCTTAAAGTGTTTAAGATAATTAATATAATAATGAGTCCTATTCAAAAGTCAGAATCCAATAAAGCATTCATTTTAATCTTGAAAATGACCTATTTGATATATTGTCCAGTGGCTGTATTTTATAGTATGTATGTGGTTTTGAATAACACACTAAATTTCAAAAAAAGATTATTACTCCCAACATAAAAATTGCCATATTAATGATGAAATCAATCAATAATAGTATAATCATGCATGTTTTGATTGACATATCAGTTAATTTTATTCTTATCATATTGAAATTCACACATGTTCAATAATGTGTTCTTGGCTAGATCTATAAAATTTAGAGAAATCAAACATACTTATGTTTTACAAATTTACAAAGCATGTATCCAAAATCTTCTATCATTGGGCTATAAAATATTAAAATATCACCTCAACATCCTATAGTAAAAGGAAAAAAAAGGCACAAGGGTCTAAATTTCACAAACAATTTTAGAGAAGAAAAAGTAAAGTACTGTACAAATATTTCAAAGCCAGAAACTAAACTGACTTCATTATTTCTCTTTATATATTTCTATAGTACAAGAATTAATATTCACATTAGCTATCAAATGACTAAACACAATTTTCTCTCTACCTTCTCAGGTTTGGTTATTTTTAAGTCAGTTTACTTACATAGTTTCAATGAGTATGCATTCAAAGTAGAAAAATTAATCCGGAATGTATTGTAATATATGTAAATGTGACATCAGATTATTTTGCACATAGTAAGTACATTATTAGTAAATGCTTGTGAAATACAAATAATACAAATAGACATTGACCTTTGGAAATTAACACTGGTAACTGAACTAAACCAAAATGTTTGAGTAGTGCTTCTTATTACATTACATTCTTATTACTTATTCTTATCTTTTTATGTGGAAACTTCTTTCTTCTTCTTAATTATATCCTAAATCTGATACATTGAAATGCAAATATTTTATAAAAGCTATAGAAATATCTAAAATTGAGAATAAATTTGTAGGTAGCCTTGCCCTTTAATGAAACTTTATTCTTAATACTTTTATCTTATGGTTTAAAATGGAATTATATTACAAATTTATTTTTTATTTACATATTTTTGTCCTTAAGAATTAGGATGCTTTACCCTTTAAATGATTGGAATATGTGTAGAAAAGATGAAATAAGACAAAGTAAAGGATGGAGCATTAAGGGATCCTCTGTTGGTCTTCACTGTAGGACAGTAATTATCACTTATCCCTTTACCCAACCAAAAAAAAAAAAAAAAAAAAAGAAGGTCTGACAGTTATTTTAACTCTGACTTTCAGAATAAACTCCTAGAAACATCTGACAATATGGTTATGCACAGCCCTAAGATAATCTATGCATTTCAGTATTATTCATTTCTTCCACAATGAAATGAACAGTGTCGAATAAATAATGATCATTAGCAGTATGCTACTCTTTAATCTACATATTTTTAAGCCTTTCCCTGAAACGGTGAGCATTAATTCATACCAAGTTGCAATTATGTAACTAAAGGTCAGATCTTCACTAATTTAGATTGAATCCACATGCACAAAGCAGAATGGTCTGGGAAGAGTTCCAACCATAACAATTTGTCAAAAGAATCAAAGCTGTCTGTCTGCACGACAATGTGTCTGATATTGCTGATATTTATGGATTTCTGCAAAGATGTCATGATCCCTAAATTTAGTCTTAGAATATCATTCTTTGGAAGTTCTTAAATATTCTATTTTTTGAGTTTATTCTCATTTTATGTTAATTTTTACAGATTCATAATTTATCATCCTAAATAAGTGTTATTTGTTACATTAAATGTATTCCGACACTCCTTGTATGGCTGTATTATTTATTCAGAAAGACTTTATCAAGTGTATCATTTACTTAGCATTTAAGTCAGTAAGTGACAAAATTTGAAACAAAGCTCAGAAGCGATATGCACAAACATGTTGATCCTGCCATTTTTTCACTATTCCCCACTATTTGCTTGATCTCTCTCTCTTCCTTTCTCTGATCAAATTCCATGCTTAGCCATTATAATCATGCTCTTGCATATTGCTTCCACATTTTGCTTGCTTCTCCTTTTGCTCTATTCCTTTAGCAGAGAGCAGTGGTCTCACTGCACTTTAACTTCCTTCCCACCACAGTGGAAAATGGCTGGGTAAAATACACAAATACGATCATCACCATGAGAAAAGTCTTACAGTATTTCTCTAATCCATTCACTGCCCTTTACTTCAAGATAACTGTTTCATACTGTTTCTTAAATGCTCAGTACTTCACACGCATTCCCTGACTTTACCGTAAACTAATGACCTTGTCTCCTATTTTACTGAGAAAATCTACTCATCACATGGATCAATTATGCTACATGGATCTGTATTCACATATTTAGCTCTCATTATCTCTATGGAAAACAATCAGGGAATATTGCAATGACCCTTTTTACTTCAGCATAACAAAGTATTCCTGTTTTCCTACTAAAGAATATTTTTGGAAAATTTCACCTCTCCTGCATCCTTAATTGTTCATTCTTCTGGCATTTATCAGATTAAAAATATGGTGTTACTACTCTAAAGTCCACCAAACCTGTTCTGATTTATCATGGTCCTGGTAAATATAATACTAATTTATCGTTTTTTAATGTATCTATTTACTTAGAGAGAGAGAGAGAGAGAAAGAGAATGGGTCAGGGAGAGGGACAGAGAGGGAAAATCCCAAGCAGGCTCCACGCTCAGTGGGTAATCTAACTGATGGGGGGTTGTCTTGATCCCACAACCTCGGGATCAACTTGAGCAGAAATCAAGAGTGGACGCTCGATGACTGAGCCACCCAGGCACCCCTATAATGCTAATCCCTCAATCCTCACCTCACTCAGTTTATCAGCAGCATTTGGCACAGTTGATCTTTTCTTGAAACATCAGTTCATTTGCTTCCAGTCACACCCCCCTGTCCTCATTGTCACTCACCACACTTTCTAACCCCACTCAGTCTTTTTAGATGATATTTCTCTTTCTGACCTCTACATACCAGATTGCTCTGTCATTTTATTCTTTATCTCTTCTGTTTTTGTCTGCACTTTCACTCCTTCAGTAATTACATTTGGTCTCATGGCTTCTAAGCATCTCAAAATTTAAATGGCTCAGATTGACTGCCTGATCTTCCTGCCCTAAAACAAAACAAAATGATAACAAAACACTTTTTCTACTGCTTGTTTCCCCAGTAACAGACACTAGTAATTGCTGTCTTCTAATTGCACAGGTCCCAAATCCTGAAGTCACAAGTGACTACCTTCCAACAACTCATGTGTAATCAATTGACACATTCTGTTTGCTGTAACCATTAATCCAGAATCCAGATAATTCTCATTATCTTAACTCTTGCTATCATCTTCCACACTGACTTCTTTTACATGGACTTTTACAGTAGCCTTCCTGAAGTTCTCCCTGATTGCATCTTTTTCCCCCCCCTCATCTAACAGACACTAGTCTATTACTTTTAATCGTTAAAAGTTTTGGCCAACCACCCCAAGATGCTTCAATTTTTATCTCTTTCTTACTCAGTAAGATGGCCATGTAACAACAGGGTGATATTCTTCATTAGGATGAGATGATAATTCATGAGTATCAATGTGATAATAGCCAGTGGGTCTGGAGTATGACCAAGGCAAAATCACAGTTAAAATTAAAATTAATTATTATAGTTAGCCACGGCAAAAACAGTAAATCAATTGAATCATTTGGTAAGTCAGTCCATCTTGGCCGTCAATCAGAACAGCAGTACGAGACTGGAGGTGGCCAAAGCATGGCATCACAGCTTTCAAATACAAAGTAAGAGAACAGGTAAATAAGAGAAATAGGTGAACCTAAAGTTAGGAATGAATTAATCACGGGGACACAACTTGAGAATCAGCAATCTGGGTTCTCAACAGAACTCCTCAAAACAATGACAAGTTCTGAAAATAAATAAATAAACGTAACCCTTTAGCAATTTTTGATGAATAATTTAATTGTTTCCAATATAACACGTTATCATTATGTGTGATTTAGTATTTCAGGTTAGTTTTACTAGTGCCTAATCTTTTATCTTATTATTTATTTATTAAGTAATGTTTATTTTTGAGAGAGAGAGAGAAACAGACAGAGTGAGCACGAATAGGAGAGGGGGAGAGAGAGGGAGACATAGAATCTGAAGCAAGCTCCAGGCTCTGAGCTATCAGCATAAAGCCCCACTTGGGGCTCAAACTCACAAACGGTGAGATCATGACCTGAGCCAAAGTCGGACGCTCAACTGACTGAGCCACCCAGGCGCCCCACTAATGCTTAATCTTTTAATTACTCTGGTAAATATTGGAACTTTTCAAATTTGTAGTGGAATACGTATTAAAGGTTATTTAAGCCCAAATTGTCATCTCACATGTAAAGAGCGCCTTCTCTCTCTTTTCCTCATTAACATGTCACTGAAGTCAAATGTATGTAGGAAAAACATTCATGTAATAAGTTAACAGCTTACTGGATTTTCATATGTTAGATATACTCATATAACATTCAAGTAAAAAAAAATGCCAGAAATCCCTGTTTTGCTCGTTTCCAAATGCTAACTGCCAAAGCCTTCCACCACCTCGACTTCCTACAGCATAAATCAGCTCTCCTTTTACTTTACATAAATGGGGTCGTAGATGGTCTGCTGCTTTTTTGTAATATTATATTTGTATCATTTGCACATTTGCATGTATTTGTGTGTTATTCATTTTTATTGTGAAGAAGTGTTACATTGTATGATCTATTTCTTTTTTTTTT
>NC_064813.1:50167131-50187663 GCF_023721935.1 Panthera uncia
AAAAATAAATAAAAAACGTTGAAAAAAAAATTAAAAAAAAAATAAATTTAGTTAGTTAACATACTGTGCAATATTGGTTTCAGGAGTAGAATTCAGTGATTCATCACTTACATACAACACCCAGTGCTCATCACAAGTGCCCTCCTTAATCCTCATCACCCACCTAGCCCATCCCCTACCCATCTCCCTCCATCAGTTTGTTCTCTATCTTTAATAGTTTCTCATGGTTTTTTTCCCACTCTCTTTTTTTTCTCCATGCTCCCATATGTCATTCTGTTTTGTTTCTTAAATATGAGTGAAATCATGTGGTATTTGTCTTTCTCTGATTGACTTATTTCACTTAGCATAACACATTCTAGCATCCACATCATTGCAAATGGCAACATTTCATTCTTTTTGATGGTTGAGTTATATGTATGTATATATACATATATATACATACATACATACATATATACATATATATATATATATCACATCTCCTTTATCCATCAGTCAGTGGATATTTGGGCTCTCTCCATAGCTTGGCTCTCAGTTGTGTGATTATTGATTCATATTTAGCTTGTTCCCTTTGTGGGACTAGTATAAGTAGTGTTATTTTAAATAACTTAGAACATATCTATTTTAATTCTACATATAACTTAAACTTCCAAACATAAGATCCTTAAAACAATGTTTAAAGTTATTATATATCTATCTTTATGATGTTCCTTTCTCCTATAAGTATTTCCATGTTTCTTTCTGATACCATTTCATTGTTACTAAAGACCTACTTAAATGTTTCATTTATTGTCATCCTACAGACAACAAAGCCACTCATTGTGGGCTTCAAATATGTTTCAATTATATCTCAATTTAAGTAAGTAAATAAATGAATAAAATATATATGTGCTCCATTTTTATAGAGAGAGTTTATTTTGTTGAGCATTTAATTTAAACTAGTGAGTATTTTATTTCAGCGTGGGAGGTGGGTCAAATAGGTAATGGGGATTTAGAAGTGCACTTGTAAAGAGCACAGGGTGTTGTGTTGGCTTGGTTTTTAAGTTTTTATTTAAATTCCAGTTAGTTAACATACAGTGTATTATTGATTTCAGGTATAGAATTTAGGGATTCAACACTTACATATAACACAATCTGCTCATCACAGCAAGTGTCCTCCTTAATCGACATCACCTATTTAACCTATCCCCCCACCCACCTCCCCTCTAGTGACCATCGGTTTGTTCTCCGTTTGTTAAGAGTCTGTTTCTTGATTTTCTTCTCTTCCCTCCACCCCCATGTTCATTTGTTTTGTTTCTTAAATTTCACACATGAGTGAAATCATATGGTATTTGCCTTTCCCTGACTGACTTATTTCACTTGGCATAATACTCTCTGTATCCATGTAATTACAAATGGCAAGATTTCATTCTTTTTGATGCCTGAGTAATATTCCATTGTATATATGCCACATAATTCTTTATCCATTCGTCATACTTTTTATATAATTTGGCTATTGTTGATAATGCTGCTATAAACATGGAGATGCATGTATCCCTTAGAATTAGTATTTTTGTATCCATTGGGTAAGTACCTAGTAGTGCAATGCCTGGATAGTAGAATAATTCTGTTTTTAACTTCTTGTGCAACCTCCATACTTTTTTCAAGAGTCACTGTACCAGTTTGCATTTCCACCAATAGCGTAAGAATGTCCCCCTTTCTCCACATCCTAGCCAACACCTATTGTTCCTTGTGTTGTTAATTTTACCCATTTTGACAGGTGTGAGATAATATCTCATTGTATTTTGATTTGTATTTTCCTGATGAACAATGATGTTGAGCATCTTTTCATGGGTCTGTTGGCCATCTATATGTCTTCTTTGGAAAAATGTCCATTCATGTGTTCTGCATGGTTTTTAATTGGATTATTCATTTTGGGGTGTTGACTTATATAAGTTCTTTATATATTTTGGATACTAACTCTTTATCAGGTATGTCATCTGCAAATATCTTCTCTTATTCTGTAGGTTGCCCTTTAGTTTTGTTGATTGATTCCTTTGCTAGGCAGAAATTTTTAATTTTGATGAGGTCTCATTAATTTATTTTTGCTTTTGTTTCCCTTGCTCAGGAATGTGTCTATTAAGAAGTTGCTATGGCCAATGTCAGAGAAGCTTGTGTTGTCTTCTGTGATTTTTATGCTTTCAGGTCTCACATTTAAGTCTAATCCATTTTGAATTTATTTTTGTGTATGGTGTAAGAAAGTGGTTAAGTTTCATTTTTTATATGCTTCTGTCCAGTTTTCCTAACACCATTTTTTGAAGAAACTGTCTTTTTCCCATTTGGATATTTTTTCCTGCTTTGTCGAAGACTAATTGACCATATAATTGTGGGTTCATTTCTGAGTTTTCTATTATGTTCCATTGATCTATGTGTCTGTTTTTGTGCCAGTACCATATTGTCTTGATCACTGAAGCTTTGTAATATAACTTGAAGTGTGGAATTGTGATATCTCTAGCTTCGCTTTTCTTTTTCAAGATTGCTTTGGCTATTTGGGGTCTTTTCTGGTTCCATATCAATTTTAGGATTGCCTGTTCTAGTTCTGTAAAAAATCCTGGTGATATTTTGATAGGGATTGCATTAAATGTGTGGATTGCTTTGGGTGGTGTAAACATTTTAACGATATTTGTTCTTCCAATAAGTGAACATGGAATGTCTTTCCATTTCTTTATGTTTTCTTCAATTTTGTTCATCATTGTTTTATAGATTTCAGAGTACAGATAGATATTTTACCTGTTTGGTTAGGTTTATTTCTAAGTATTTTAAAATTTTTGGTGCAATTGTAAATGGGATTGATTCCTTTACTGAATTTGTTTAACAGTTCTAGCAGTTGTTTGGTGGAGTTTTTCAGGTTTTCTATATAGATTATCATGTCATCTGCAAATAGTGAAAGTTTGACTTCTTCCTTGCTTTTGGTCTTTCCTTTCTACTCCATGAGTCCTCTTTAATATTTCTTGCAGGGCTGGCTTAGGGGTTTGGGAAACTCTCTTTTTCTATTCTGAATGACAGACATGCTGGGTAGAGTGTTCGTGGCTGCAGATTTTTCCCATTCAGCACATTGAATATATCATGCCATGCACTTCTGGCCTGCAAAGTTTTTGCTAACAGATCTACAGCTAGCTTTATGGGTTTTTCCTTGTAAGTTAGGACTTCTTTTGTCTTGCTGCTTTTAGGATTTTTTCTTTATCACTACGTTTTGCAAATTTAATTACAATATGTCTTGGTATTCCCTGCTGTTGTTGATTTTGATAGGAGTTCTCTTGCCTCCTGCATCTGGATGTCTGTTTCCTTCCCCAAACTAGGGAAGTTTTCAGCTATTATTTCCTAATATAAATTTCTTGCCCTCTTTTCTCTCTCTCTTCTCCTGGTACTCTTATGATATAAATGTTATTATGTTTGGTGGAATTACTGAATTCCCTAAGTCTATTCTCATGTTCCTTAATTGTTCTTTCTTTTTTTTCCTCCTTTATCATTTTCCATTAGTTTATCTTCTATATCACTTATCCATTCCTCTGCTTCTTCCATCCTTGTGATATTACATCTAATCTGTTTTGAATCTCAATTATTCCATTTTTCATTTCTAATTGTTTTTTGTTTATCTCTATTATCTGTGCAGTAAGCGTCTCCCTGAAGTCTTCCATTCTTTTCTCAAGCCAAGTGAGTATTATAGTTGCTTTAAATTCTCCATTGGGCATATTACTTATACGTTTCACTTAGATCTCTGGCCTAAGTATTTTACCTTATCTTGTCCTTTCATTTGGGATAAATTACTCCATCTTGGCATTTTATCTAAGTATCTGCCTTCTCTCTGTGTTGGAAAAGCCCATTATTTTTCATGCCCCTAAAATTAATGGCTTTATGAAGAAAAGATCATATAGTGTCCAGGGCCTGGAGCTTCAGGGAGTGACTCTGGGGTGTGCTGTGTCCACTGGGCTGTGGTTTTTTGCCTGCTTTGTCCTTCATGCCAGTTGTTTGTGGAAGCTCTTCTTGCTTTCAGTGGGCAGTGTTTGGTCCTTGGGCAAAAAATAACAAGTTTTAGCTAGGTGTGTTCTGGTCTGCTTGTTAAATGAGACCTGATACTACTTGCACTAAAACTAGAGTCCTGTAGAACTTTCTGGATGGGCGATATGGTGTGGGCAAGGGTTTCTGCTGGTCTTCTGGGGTAGGGGCCCACTGTGCTGAGCCTGATGCAAGCCTGACTGAGTAGGGTAGCACTGCTAGAACGCAGGGTCATGGGACCTGGTGTAAGCAGGGTAGGCAGTCAGTGTTGGTGCTGTGCTGCTTACTGCAGGTGGCTCTGTATCTATGCTGAAGAGTGGTGCAGGGAAATGGCACCAGCCACCAACTTTGTCCCCAAAGAAGTATCTCCATACTCACTGCCTCTCAGGGAAGCACTCTGAAAACAGTGAATAATCTCCCCTGTGTGTCCCAGCTGTTTTCAGATCACTGTTTCCATGTCTGTCTCTGGGTTGTGTGCCTGCCTTCTCTCCTGAAGCAGTGCAGTGCTCTCCAGACTGCATCCCAGCCAAGCTTGCTGACTTTTAAAACTCCAGGTTTTAGGAACTTGGTAGAGTGGGAGAGTGCAATGGTGTTCTGAGGGAGGGTCTTGCTGAGCTGGGACTTAGGGATGATTGGCCAGGAAGAGCAGTCGCTGCAGAGCACTGGGGCATGGAACTTGGAGCAAACATGCTAGGAAGCCAGGATCAGGCCTAACTGCCCTTGGAAAGTGGTTCTGTGTTTATGCTGAGGGGCAGGTGAGGGAAATGGTGCCCACAAGTTCCTTTGTCCCCAGAGAAGCATCTCTGTGAACACTACATCCCAGGGAATCACTCCAAGAAGAGCAAACAATCTCTCCACTGTATGTACCAGGAATTATTCAGATTGTTGTTTCCACACCTTCTGCTTTCAAGTTGTTTGCCTGCCTTCTCTCCAGGAGTAGAGCAGGACCCACAGGGGTCTATACCAGCCAAGCCTGCCAACCCCTAAAACTCTAGTCTTCAAGCCCTGCTGGTTGCAAGAACCCACAAAAATCAGCCCCTCTCATTTCTCCAGCCAATAGCTTTGGTGAAGTGTTCTCCTTGTGTGTCCTGCTACGTGCTCCTTTCTCATCTTTCTTCAGGACCAGGGCTCCCTCCCCTCTGAAGCACCCTATATCCATTTCTCCCCCAAACAATATTTCTGCACTTCCTGACTTTCTCATGGTGGCCTCTTCTCTCCTTCTGGTTGTGGAGACTGTTTAGCCAGTCCTCAGGTCAATCTCTGGCATGTTCAGAATGATTTGATAGTTATCTAGCAATGTCCCAGAGACCAGGCAAGCCTAGGGTCCTCCTACTATGCCACCATCTTGGCTTCTCCCCTTGAAGTGTTGAATCACTATATTGTACACCTGAAGCTAATATTGCACTGTATGGTTCTAATTGGAATTTAAATAAAACCTCAAAAAATATAAAGGTATCATTCCATTGATTTTTATTTTCCATAAATTCTGTTACTAAGTTAACTGTTAATTATAATTTTCTTCCTTTGTGTGGTGTCTAAATGGCGTGTCTCTTGTTTGGATGAGGGCCCCCAAATGTGAGGCAACCATCAAATGGAAGCCAGTGGGGTAAGAAATGAAATAATTAATATAAGGCAGAACAAAGGAGATGGAAGTTTATGGAATATACTTTGGAATATACCTTATATTATGGAATATAAGGGAGCAGTGGGAAGGAAAGCAGAGAAGACGCTATCTGCAAGGAGGCAGTGGGTGAGAGCTGTTCTTAAAGGGGGAAAATGAGGAGGCATGGCAATGCATGGATATTCCCCTTTTTGGTAACTGTGCCTAGCTCTAAGTAGCCCATTGGTTAATTAGGGCATATGAATATTTTTGACTGGGTCGCCTGACTCCCTGTCTGTATTCAGTCTGGGGAGTAGCTGTGGGCCCTTTCTACATTCCATCACTCAGGCCTGTTTGCCTAAACGTGGCTTCTACACTTTGGAAATAATGCATCTTTTTCTAGACCAAGTTCTGAATCTCAGTCTCTTAGCCTATAATTTATTAAGCCTAAAACTACAATCTATAAATACCTGAAAGGTAGACATACAGCTGCTAATACTTATATCACTTATTAATGGTTCAGAATGTTTTCTTTCTATTTTCTAGTCCCTATAGTGTTTGATTCTATAGCACTTCTACTTTTAAAATTGGAATTTTGTAATATATTTTGCTTTCTTAGTTGTTCTCATTAGGGACATTTGCATGTTGCAAACTATTCCATTCTATGAGTATGCAGATTTTATATGTATTTATGTAGGGAGAATCTGTGTGTATTTGCATATATGTGTTATCTTCCAACAAGGATAAACTAAAATGAACATCCATTATTCTTGCTACTCCTTCCCTATTCACCTCCTTCTCATAATCCTATTATAACTTTCTTCTGAGGAAACTTCCATTTATATAGGATTTCAGTAAAGTTTCATACAACAGTTACTTTCACTCCAAGAGAAGAACAGATAACTTAGACCTAAACCAAATAATGTATCTGAGATACAAGATTTTTAATGGAGTTTTGGAGGAGAGATTCAAACTCTTAACTGCTAGATCTAAGTTTCAGCAGATAAAATTCCTGAAGCAGCAATATCTTTTTAGCACATGATGGTGGAAAGTGAACTCAGCACAGCAACGAGACAAGAAAGAGAAAGGAAGTAACAAGATCTTGATAACACCATTTGAGCTCTAGATCTGAGAATCCCCATCCTTGGAATTTTATTCTTACTAGACTCAATATACTTCCTGTTTTGTTTGTTTGTTTGTTTGTTTGTTTCATTTTTTTTACACAGTTTGAGTCAGATGTTCTATCACTTTCAACAGAAAAGGTCTTAATTAACTAATACAGTCAATACACAACTTTTTTTAAGACACTATTATTTGGGTGTCTTTAAATTTTTCTACTTTGAAAGTAAATACTATCTTCAGGTTGGATTTTCTTTTTTTTTTTTTTTAACATTTTATTTATTTTTGAGACAGAGAGAGACATAGCATGAACGGGGGAGGGGCAGAGAGAGAGGGAGACACAGAATCGGAAGCAGGCTCCAGACTCTGAGCCATCAGCCCAGAGCCCGACGCGGGGCTCGAACTCACGGACTGCGAGATCGTGACCTGAGCCGAAGTCAGACGCTTAACCTACTGAGCCACCCAGGCGCCCCAGGTTGGATTTTCTAGATTCATTATTTTGCTAACAGTGATTTAATTAGGATTCTATAAATGTTTATAATAATAAATTTTTCACCAGAATTAAAAATAATACAAAGGTAAGTAAAAAAACATGATTCATTTTATAAATTTGTTTCTCCTGTGATAATTCCTACAGATAAGTATAAAAGTCAGGGAATATTTCCTTATAAATTTATAACATAATGCAACTTATAATTCCATAATATATTTTTGTAGGAGAAATGTGCTTATTCTGAGATTAATATGTATTCACATTGACGGTCAGTAACCATATATTATGTATGTACTAATATTGTAATTAGTTTGGCATATCTTTCTGAAGACTTGTAATTCTCTTTAACAATATTTTATTTACAACTACTTACACATTTATGTTAATTATTTGAACATGCAAACAGTCTTCATAATGAGGTTCTCTGCAGTGATTAGAAAATAATTTGAATAGGCTATAAATAATTAAAGGGTAATCCCTACTATTTTAAATGACATAATTTTTTGACGATTAAAAGCACTGAGTGATGCCTGGGTGGCTCATTTGGTTGAGCAGCCAATTCTTGATTTCAGCCATCATCTCAGGTCATGATCACAGTATCAGGGTCCATGCTGAGCATGCAGCTTTTTGCTTGGGATTTTGTTTTTCTTTTTCTTTCCTTCTGCCCCTCCCCTGCTTGTGCTCTTTCTCTTTCTCTTTGTCTCTCTTTCTTAAATAAATAAATAATAAATAAATGCACTGCAAATACAAGGATATTTTGAACACAAAGATTGAAAAACAATGAACATCTCTAAACTTCGACTACCCAAAGATCTTAAAATTTTTAAGTTGGAAACAGCACAAATTAAGGTCTCTGAAAAACCGTCTTGAATATAAAACCAATTGAAAACCAATATATCCTAAGGATCTAAAAACCATATTAAATTCCACTGAGTCCACATAGTGAAGTACAAATGTTTTCTTTAATAGAAATCTATTGCAGAGTAAATTTAATCTCACTTTTCACATTATGCACAGATTTAAAAAAATATTTTTCCAAAAAAAATGATGAATTTGATGCGACTTTTGTTAATTCCACTTCTGTGCTATATTGGAAGGCTAAGATAAAAGTCTTTAAATGAGTCAATCTTTTTTTTTTTTTAATTTTTTTTGACGTTTATTTATTTTTGAGACAGAGACAGAGCATGAACAGGGGAGGGGCAGAGAGAGAGGGAGACACAGAATCTGAAACAGGCTCCAGGCTCTGAGCTGTCAGCACAGAGCCCGACGCGGAGCTCGAACTTACGGACCGTGAGATCATGACCTGAGCCGAAGTTGGACACTTAACCGACCAAGCCACCCAGGCGCCCCGAGTCAATCTTTTTTTATAAGCATTAATCAGATTTACCTGAAGATATTTTTAAATGTGTAAACATGGATATCTCCATACACTTTAAAATTCAAAAGAGAGTTTGGAAGTCATGATTGGTTGTAAACCTCTGATTAAGCTATTTATTACTAAGACTGAGTTTCCAAACAGTGAGCTATACTGTCCTTGGCTATTAAAAATAAATAAATAAAAATTGGGCATTCGAATACTAACCCTGGCAAAATCTATCTTCACTTTTGCTTACATTTCCCCCAGCCACCTGTCCTGACCTCTGCAGGAAGAAAGTGTCTATTGTCCTGTGGTTAAGAGTGCAAACAGTGGAGCCAAATGTCTAGTTTGTGTAACAGTCCTACTGCTCAATTACTATGAAATCATGTGTGAGTTACCAAAACCTCTTTACCTTTCAGTTTCTTCCCCTGTATTTCAGTTTAGTAAATAGTACCTACCTAATAGCATTGTTGTAATGATTCAATAAGTGAAAAAGTGATCAAAATAGTGCCTCCCATGCAAGGGCACAATAAATTAAGTGTTGAGATGTCTTTGCTTGATAATTACTGATTTCACCCTCGAACATTTACATTTTGATTTCCTAAAAACACAACATGAAAATTTCTCAAAATATTTGATTGAAGAACTTATGCTAGTTAATTATCCCTCTAATTGGTATGAAAATATGTTTTAGTAAAAATCTCTTATACTGTACCTATCCCAGACACTAGCTCTGTTTTTCCAAAATTACTATTCAGGAAAGTTAAGTAAGGCAGAAGTGCCTAATATAATAGCTAGTAGACATTATTAATCCTCTCAATAATTGGTATTGACTCCATCCCTAGAGAAACTCAAAGGAAATAAAGACATTAAAGGGTTATGGTTGGAGATAGCAAGGAAGGAAGGCATAGGGCATATTAAATGTGTAAAAATGCAACACGGGTAAAGTGCCTATGACTTCACCAAACACTGACATGGATAAATGGTAAAAAAATAAAACCAGGGGCACCTGGGTAGCTCAGTCAGTTGAGCGTCCGACTTTGGCTCAGGTCATGATCTCGTGGTTCATGAGTTCCAGCCCCGCGTCGGGCTCTGTGCTGACAGCATAGAGCCTGGACCCTGGTTCGGATTCTGTGTCTCCCTCTCTCTCTGCTCCTCCCCCGCTCATGCTCTGTCCCTTTCTCTCCTTCAAAAATAAATTTTAAAAAAATTTAAAAAAATAAAATAAAACCAAAACCGGGTACCAAACAAAACACAAGACACATATATTCAGGATATTGCCGGAAAATGTCTTATGTTAAATGTTTGAAGGTGGGTGAAAGGATAGAATTAACTTGTGACTAGACTGTGGTGGTTCCCAGCTTATCACCAGGGATGCCTGGAACTCTGGTATTGACCCGTGGCCAGGAGTGGGATGAAATACCAGATAGTACTTACAAAATGTTGTTTATGCCCAAATTATTCCCCAAAATACTCTGAACCAGCTCATATACATCGTTTATTGAAAATGTATAGAGGCGACTAAGGGGCTCAGTCAGTTTGGGTTCATGGGATCGAGATCCGCATCAGGCTCCTTGCTGGCAGTGTGGAGACTGCTTGGGATTCTCTTTGCCTCTCTCTCTGCTCCTCCCCTGATTGTACACACATGCTCTCTCTCGCTCTCTCTCTCTCGCTCTCTCAAAGTAAATAAATACACATTTAAAAAAAGAAAGAAAATGTATAGATCAATGAGGGCTTATACCCTGGCTTAGCCAGTAACACAGCTTGGTTTTGAATATGTGGTCAGTGGAGCATAAAAGGCTGCTGGGTAAATTTAAACCTTGGCTCTCTGTGTCAAGTATCTCTTATATAACTTGGTGCATCTTATTCTACTAAGGAAAATCCTTGTAAGGTGCACCTGGAATTCTCAGACCTGTTTTTGTGCTTTCTCTTTCCTTCCATACAGTATTCCTGCCTTTGTGAGAATATTTACGGAAATTTAAGAGTACTTTCAATATGCCAACCTGTGTAATTATTGTAGTTATTTGAACAGGAAAATTGAAATGAACTTTAGGTCCATAATCTACATGATGGCTAGGACTTTGTTTGAGAGAAAGAATGATGAATATCCAGGAGATGAAGAACCTCAGATGCCAGACAATAATCTAGGCCATTATGGTGTCAAGACATTCAAACATTGTGACCACGGGTGGAAGGATAAACATTTCATGGAGATTTGGGGTAGATCCAGAGATAGGAAAATGGCTAGGCGGATTACTAAAGAAATTCAAACAGAGCAAAAACCAGCCAAGAACGTGGTACCTTGGCTTCTTTTGGCACCTCTGGAAAAAATTAAAGTAACTTAGAGCCAAGAGCTCCCAGATCTACCAAATTACACCAACGATCCTATCAGTAAAGATTATTGGAACGGCAGGACATGCCACTAGGCACAATCAAAAGAAGGACATACTCAATCAAAGCTGCTTTAAGTCAATTTGTAAATGATATGAGTTACTTCTTAGTGAGACTCTACTGAAATAGATTTTTACATTGGCGAGATTACTCTTTCCCTTTCATTTAATACCACTAAATGAGGGGGATATTTGACTCACTCAGCATTCTCAATTAGCAGCATAACTGTGAATAAGTAGACAAACAAAATGCCAATCTATTGAGCTGGATAAAGTAGGAAAACATAAAATATAACTTGGCAAGGCTATTTAGCCAAGTGTATCCATGGATACCAAACTTGAACCTTTCTTTGAGGAGTTTTTTATTGTGTTTGTTGCAGCACCTATTAGGTCAGGAGTTGGAGAGAGAAAGAGAGGCAGATAAAGCAAGAGAGATGTATATTGCTATAATGCATCTAATAACCAAAGTGGCTTATGATGTCTTAGGTTTGGGTACTTCAAGCATTCCACGTGATTTAGGAAACAGTATGAGTGACAGCAGAGAGAAGGTGTGGTAAGCTGAGATATAGTAAAAGTAAATATAAATGTACGTATTACTACAAAATAACTTTTTATATTATGCTAATGAGTTTGGAATTTAGTAAAATTACCGAGGGGAGATATTAAAAACCTTTTAGTAATATAGTGATAAAATTCGAATTGTCCTTTAAAATAAATGGATGGAGGGGTGCCTGGGTGGCTCAGTCAGTTGAGTGTCCGGTCATGATCTCACAGTCTGTGAGTTCGAGCCCCACGTCAGGCTCTGTGCTGACAGCTCGGAGCCTGGAGCCTGCTTCTGTGTCTCCCTCTCTCTCTGCCCCTCCCCTGCTCATGCTCTCTCTCACTCTCAAAAATGAATAAATATTTAAAAAAAATAAAATAAATGGATGGAGGGTAGAAAGCAGAGAAATATTGACAGGAGGGGTATCAATTATCAAACTATTGTAATATTTCAGACCAAAAGAGGAGACAGAAATTATGTAATTACAATAGCAGTCGCCTGTATGGAAAGTTTAGACAGGTACTGTGAGTGTACGAACAATGGGGATTGGTGTTGAGAGGTATGGAAGGAGAGAGAGAAAGTAAAGCCAATTTTTGGGTGCCTGGTTTGGATAATAGAGAATTTGCTAAACAGAAAGTATATTTGAAAGTGTCATTATACATGCTTAATTAATTAGGCAACTAAAGTTTAAAAGTTTAAATTATTAGTTTGACACACATTTAGTAAGGTTTAATAATAAAGAGTGTCGTTCTGTTAAACTACAAATTCTATGTTTGTCCAATGCGCCAGGAGGGAGAGAGCTCTAAAAAGGAGAAACAGCTAAATTTTAATGGGATCCTTCTCTCAAACATCTCTACTCATGTTACTTAAAATTTATGATCTCTGAATTTTTTTCATTTTTTAGAATAACAGCTATATTTGAATTTATAAGAATCTCCTTGTAATATATAAATATTAAGTAGTTACCATGTAGTTGCCTGTTAAAGATTAAGTAGTTACGACGTAGGTGCCTGTTAATCTGACTTAGCTTATTTAAATAGCTTTATTTAGATCATTTAGGTGATATGAGATTCTCTATGAAAATTGGAATTGAAATGATCTACAATGGTAATAAAGTAACGTGCAAAATAGGCAAATATGAAAGAATGGAGGATGTGATGGCAGAGTAAGAACTTTTATCCATCTCATATTGGCACAGTTCAGACTTTATAATTTTCTTTTTGTTTAGACTTTTTAAAAGTTTATTTATTTATTTTGAGAGAGAGAGAGACAGTGTGAACAGGGAAGGGGCAGAGAGAGAATAGAGAGAGAATTCCAAGCAGGCTCCTCAACTCAGTGTGGAGCCCATTGGCACAGTTGTGAGATCAAGACCCGAGACAATATCAAGAGTCCGGCGCTGAACCCACTGAGCAACCCAGGCACACTGAGACTTAATGTTTTTCTATATTTTCCCTTTACGCCATCCATGCTTGTTTTCACCTTAAGATCTTTACGTTGTAAGTCCTTCTGCCTAGAAAAATTCATCACCAGATTTTCACATGAGCTAGCTAAAGGTGGGGCTATAGTTAATATTATATATTAACATTATTCAGGTTTCAGCTCAATTATTGGTTTCTTATTACTCAAACCAAATCCACACCCACTGCTCTCATCTTATGCCATTGTAACAACAGCACCTACAAAGATGCTAGACTAACACAAAAATCTTAATAATTGTTGAATAATTGAAAAAGAGAAAATTATAATTTTTTTGCAAAAATAATTGTCATTTGCTGATACCAAGAACTCAGTGAATTTTGGGTGATGTGTTATTTGCTATTTTAATATGCCAACATGTACTTTGAGCCTAAAAAAATATCAAGAAGCCAGGCTTTGGAAATTTATATATTTAGGACAAAATATTGGTTGTAAAACATGACGCGATTATATAATTTTTTGTAACTCAATTTCCGTGCCTGTAAAAAGGGAGTATTTGATAGAAGTTTTGTGATAATTAAATGAAATACCTGACAGGGTAACTATAATGGCCAAAATGCAACTAACCCTAACTTTAACCCTTTCCATCTCTGACTCAAGATTGGACAACTATCTATAATTTAAAACAATGCAGCTGCAGGAAAATTAACCTTTAATTTAAATTAATCAGTCTTAAAATAGATTTTGTAATGGTTATTTTGAAATGGTGTTTTTCTTAAATTTAACTTTCTATGCCTTTTTATAATATACTTCTTCAAAACTAAATTGCTCTTTTCCCTTTACCATTCTTCCCTTCCAAGATTTTAGAAATCCATTTATTTTTCTCCTGGGATAAAATATTTCTAACATGTAAACAGAATGGGATCTCTATACTGTCAGTTTATGAAACAATCATTTATTAAGTTTAGGAAGTGTATTAAAGTTTCTTAGTTAATTGGATGTTGTCTATGCTTTGGATTTGGACTTGGAAGGTGGAAGGGTGAGCGGCTCCCAGAGAAGTGTAGTTAATTGTGGCGCTGGGTCTTCAGCTGAAAATTAATGCGCGGGTTCTACGGTCAATCTGTAACAATCTCAGGCACCGGTTTCAATTTTCTTTGAATCACCTATAAATTAAAGCACTCGTTCTGGTTGTTTGTACATGATGAAGATTTGTGAAATTATTTAAATAATTATTACTGAAGTACAGTTCAATTATTACTTGATGTACACCATGATTTGAGAGAAATTCTTTTAGAAAATACTAAATGAATTAATTGGAAAACTGTCTTTTCCAGTTTAGGACCCTGGGATTTAAATCAATTAAAAATAAATAGTGTGTTTTACATTTGTAGCAGCTTTATGTCCTCTAAATCTGAAATATAATGATTCCACTTAGCTCCGTAATATTTGCAAATACACTTTTTAGACTTTTTATACACTCTCTAGGGAGAGGGCACAACACATCAAATTTTAAATGCACAGCTAAGAATCACTGTCAGGGTGAACCTGTTACGGATGAATCGTATTGATTCTTTCAGGTGTGCACGGAGAGTGTTTAATTATTTTGCCATTGTTAAGCAGTAAAGCAATAGTACTTCAATTTTTTTAAATTTTCACTATACAGGTTAGTATTACCATTTCTAATTTGTAAAACAAAACAAAAAAAATTACAGTGCTTGTTTGACTGTCCTAACCATACCAGGTATCTCTTGTCCTGCTTACAGAGTTCATTGGATTTAATTTCTGAAAGAATAATCAGAGAACTTTTAACAAACAGAACATAAGTAGAAATAAATTAGATAAAGAGTTGTCTAAGATATGATTTTTCTTTCAATAGTAAAACATGAAATCACAATACACGCACAAAGGAAGCATTTACATTTTAAAATAAGTCATAATTTCCGGAAGATGGCGGCGTAGGAGGACGCGGGGCTCACAACACGTCCTGCCGATCACTTAGATTCCACCTACACCTGCCTAAAGAACCCAGAAAACCGCCAGAGGATTAGCGGAACGGAGTCTCCGGAGCCAAGCGCAGACGAGAGGCCCACGGAAGAGGGTAGGAAGGGCGGCGAGGCGGTGCGCGCTCCACGGACTGGCGGGAGGGAGCCGGGGCGGAGGGGCGGCTCGCCGGCCAAGCGGAGCCCCCGAGTCTGGCGGGCAAAAGCGGAGGGGCCGGACGGACTGTGTTCCGACAGCAAGCGCGACTTAGCGTCTGGGAGGTCAGAAGTTAACAGCTCTGCTCGGAAAGCGGGAAGGCTGGAGGACAAAGGGAGGGAGAGCTGCTGAGCCCCCGGACGGACGGCAGAGCTCAGCTTGGCGGGGAACAAAGGCGCCAGCGCCATCTCCCCCGCCCATCCCCCAGCCAAAATCCCAAAGGGAACCAGCTCCTGCCAGGGAACTTGCTCGCGCAGCGCAAACACCCAACTCTGTGCTTCTGCGGAGCCAAACCTCCGGCAGCGGATCTGACTCCCTCCCGCTGCCACAGGGCCCCTCCTGAAGTGGATCACCTAAGGAGAAGCCAGCTAAGCCTGCCCCTCCACCCCCCGTGCACCTTGCCTACCCACCCCAGCTAATACGCCAGATCCCCAGCAACACATGCCTGGCAGTGTGCAAGTAGCCCAGACGGGACACGCCACCCCACAGTGAATCCCGCCCCTAGGAGAGGGGAAGAGAAGGCACACACCAGTCTGACTGTGGCCCCAGCGGTGGGCTGGGGGCAGACATCGGGTCGGACTGCGGCCCCGCCCACTAACTCCAGTTATACACCACAGCACAGGGGAAGTGCACTGCAGGTCCTCACCACGCAAGGGACTCTCCAAAATGACCAAACGGAAGAATTCCCCTCAGAAGAATCTCCAGGAAATAACAACAGCTAATGAACTGATCAAAAAGGATTTAAATAATATAACAGAAAGTGAATTTAGAATAATAGTCATAAAATTAATCGCTGGGCTTGAAAACAGTATACAGGACAGCAGAGAATCTCTTGCCACAAAGATCGAGGGACTAAGGAACAGTCACGAGGAGTTGAAAAACGCTTTAAACGAAATGCAAAACAAAATGGAATCCACGATGGCTCGGCTTGAAGAGGCAGAGGAGAGAATAGGTGAACTAGAAGATAAAGTTATGGAGAAAGAGGAAGCTGAAAGAAAGAGAGATAAAAAAATCCAGGAGTATGAGGGGAAAATTAGAGAACTAAGTGATACACTAAAAAAAAATAATATACGCATAATTGGTATCCCAGAGGAGGAAGAGAGAGGGAAAGGTGCTGAAGGGGTACTTGAACAAATTATAGCTGAGAACTTCCCTGAACTGGGGAAGGAAAAAGGCATTGAAATCCAAGAGGCACAGAGAACTCCCTTCAGACGTAACTTGAATCGATCTTCTGCACGACATATCATAGTGAAACTGGAAAAATACAAGGATAAAGAGAAAATTCTGAAAGCAGCAAGGGATAAACGTGCCCTCACTTATAAAGGGAGACCTATAAGACTCGTGACTGATCTCTCCTTTGAAACTTGGCAGGCCAGAAAGGCTTGGCACGATATCTACAGTGTGCTAAACAGAAAAAATATGCAGCCGAGAATCCTTTATCCAGCAAGTCTGTCATTTAGAATAGAAGGAGAGATAAAGGTCTTCCCAAACAAACAAAAACTGAAGGAATTTGTCACCACGAAACCAGCCCTACAAGAGATCCTAAGGGGGATCCTGTGAGACAAAGTACCAGAGACATCACTACAAGCATAAAACATACAGACATCACAATGACTCTAAACCCATATCTTTCTATAATAACACTGAATGTAAATGGATTAAATGCGCCAACTAAAAGACATAGGGTATCAGAATGGATAAAAAAACAAGACCCATCTATTTGCTGTCTACAAGAGACTCATTTTAGATCTGAGGACACCTTTAGATTGAGAGTGAGGGGATGGAGAACTATTTATCATGCTCCTGGAAGCCAAAAGAAAGCTGGAGTAGCCATACTTATATCAGACAAACTAGACTTTAAATTAAAGGCTGTAACAAGAGATGAAGAAGGGCATTATATAATAATCACAGGGTCTATCCACCAGGAAGAGCTAACTATTATAAATGTCTATGCGCCAAATACCCGAGCCCCCAGATATATAAAACAATTACTCATAAACATAAGCAACCTTATTGATAAGAATGTGGTCATTGCAGGGGACTTTAACACCCCACTTACAGAAATGGATAGATCATCTAGACACACAGTCAATAAAGAAACAAGGGCCCTGAATGATACATTGGATCAGATGGACTTGACAGATATATTTAGAACTCTGCATCCCAAAGCAACAGAATATACTTTCTTCTCGAGTGCACATGGAACATTCTCCAAGATAGATCATATACTGGGTCACAAAACAGCCCTTCATAAGTTTACAAGAATTGAAATTATACCATGCATACTTTCAGACCACAATGCTATGAAGCTTGAAATCAACCACAAGAAAAAGTCTGGAAAACCTCCAAAAGCATGGAGGTTAAAGAACACCCTACTAACGAATGAGTGGGTCAACCAGGCAATTAGAGAAGAAATTAAAATATACATGGAAACAAACGAAAATGAAAATACAACAATCCAAACGCTTTGGGACGCAGCGAAGGCAGTCCTGAGAGGAAAATACATTGCAATCCAGGCCTATCTCAAGAAACAAGAAAAATCCCAAATACAAAATCTAACAGCACACCTAAAGGAAATAGAAGCAGAACAGCAAAGGCAGCCTAAACCCAGCAGAAGAAGAGAAATAATAAAGATCAGAGCAGAAATAAACAATATAGAATCTAAAAAAACTGTAGAGCAGATCAACGAAACCAAGAGTTGGTTTTTTGAAAAAATAAACAAAATTGACAAACCTCTAGCCAGGCTTCTCAAAAAGAAAAGGGAGATGACCCAAATAGATAAAATCATGAATGAAAATGGAATGATTACAACCAATCCCTCAGAGATACAAACAATTATCAGGGAATACTAAGAAAAATTATATGCCAGCAAATTGGACAACCTGGAAGAAATGGACAAATTTCTAAACACCCACACTCTTCCAAAACTCAATCAGGAGGAAATAGAAAGCTTGAACAGACCCATAACCAGCGAAGAAATTGAATCGGTTATCAAAAATCTCCCAACAAATAAGAGTCCAGGACCAGATGGCTTCCCAGGGGAGTTCTACCAGACATTTAAAGCAGAGATAATACCTATCCTTCTCAAGCTATTCCAAGAAATAGAAAGGGAAGGAAAACTTCCAGACTCATTCTAGGAAGCCAGTATTACTTTGATTCCTAAACCAGACAGAGACCCAGTAAAAAAAGAGAACTACAGGCCAATATCCCTGATGAATATGGATGCAAAAATTCTTAATAAGATACTAGCAAATCGAATTCAACAGCATATAAAAAGAATTATTCACCATGATCAAGTGGGATTCATTCCTGGGATGCAGGGCTGGTTCAACATTTGCAAATCGATCAACGTGATACATCACATTAACAAAAAAAAAGAGAAGAACCATATGATCCTGTCAATCGATGCAGAAAAGGCCTTTGACAAAATCCAGCACCCTTTCTTAATAAAAACCCTTGAGAAAGTCGGGATAGAAGGAACATACTTAAAGATCATAAAGGCCATTTATGAAAAGCCCACAGCTAACATCATCCTCAACGGGGAAAAACTGAGAGCTTTTTCCCTGAGATCAGGAACACGACAGGGATGCCCACTGTCACCGCTGTTGTTTAATATAGTGCTGGAAGTTCTAGCATCAGCAATCAGACAACAAAAGGAAATCAAAGGCATCAAAATTGGCAAAGACGAAGTCAAGCTTTCGCTTTTTGCAGATGACATGATATTATACATGGAAAATCCGATAGACTCCACCAAAAGTCTGCTAGAACTGATACATGAATTCAGCAAAGTTGCAGGATACAAAATCAATGTGCAGAAATCAGTTGCATTCTTATACACTAACAATGAAGCAACAGAAAGACAAATCAAGAAACTGATCCCATTCACAATTGCACCAAGAAGCATAAAATACCTAGGAATAAATCTAACCAAAGATGTAAAAGATCTGTATGCTGAAAACTATAGAAAGCTTATGCAGGTAATTGAAGAAGATATAAAGAAATGGAAAGACATTCCCTGCTCATGGATTGGAAGAATAAATATTGTCAAAATGTCAATACTACCCAAAGCTATCTACACATTCAATGCAATCCCAATCAAAATTGCACCAGCATTCTTCTCGAAACTAGAACAAGCAATCCTAAAATTCATATGGAACCACAAAAGGCCCCGAATAGCCAAAGTAATTTTGAAGAAGAAGACCAAAGCAGGAGGCATCACAATCCCAGACTTTAGCCTCTACTACAAAGCTGTCATCATCAAGTCAGCATGGTATTGGCATAAAAACAGACACATAGACCAATGGAATAGAATAGAAACCCCAGAACTAGACCCACAAACGTATGGCCAACTCATCTTTGACAAAGCAGGAAAGAACATCCAATGGAAAAAAGACAGTCTCTTTAACAAATGGTGCTGGGAGAACTGGACAGCAACATGCAGAAGGTTGAAACTAGACCACTTTCTCACACCATTCACAAAAATAAACTCAAAATGGATAAAGGACCTGAATGTGAGACAGGAAACCATCAAAACCTTAGAGGAGAAAGCAGGAAAAGACCTCTCTGACCTCAGCCGTAGCAATCTCTTACTCGGCACATCCCCAAAGGCAAGGGAATTAAAAGCAAAAGTGAATTACTGGGACCTTATGAAGATAAAAAGCTTCTGCACAGCAAAGGAAACAACCAACAAAACGAAAAGGCAACCAACGGAATGGGAAAAGATATTTGCAAATGACACATCGGACAAAGGGCTAGTATCCAAAATCTATAAAGAGCTCATCAAACTCCACACCCGAAAAACAAATAACCCAGTGAAGAAATGGGAAGAAAACATGAATAGACACTTCTCTAAAGAAGACATCCGGATGGCCAACAGGCACATGAAAAGATGTTCAACGTCGCTCCTTATCAGGGAAATACAAATCAAAACCACACTCAGATATCACCTCACGCCAGTCAGAGTGGCCAAAATGAAGAAATCAGGAGACTATAGATGCTGGAGAGGATGTGGAGAAACAGGAACCCTCTTGCACTGTTGGTGGGAATGCAAATTGGTGCAGCTGCTCTGGAAAGCAGTGTGGAGGTTCCTCAGAAAATTAAAAATAGACCTACCCTATGACCCAGCAATAGCACTGCTAGGAATTTATCCAAGGGATACAGGAGTACTGATGCATAGGGGCACCTGTACCCCAATGTTTATAGCGGCACTCTCAACAATAGCCAAATTATGGAAAGAGCCTAAATGTCCATCAACTGATGAATGGATAAAGAAATTGTGGTTTATATACACAATGGAATACTACGTGGCAATGAGAAAAAATGAAATATGGCCTTTTGTAGCAACATGGATGGAACTGGAGAGTGTGATGCTAAGTGAAATAAGCC